>NW_007247835.1:324403-327084 GCF_000164805.1 Carlito syrichta
GCCCAGGCTGGAGTGCAGTGGCACACTCATGGTCACCCCAGAGCCGATCAACTGGGCTCCACGATCCTTCTGCCTCAGCCTTCCAAGTGGCCAGAACTACAGGTGTGTGCTATCATGCCTGGCTAATTTTTGATTTGTTGTAGAGACGAGGCCTCGCCATGTTACCCAGGCTGGTCTCGAACCCGTGGACTCAGGCAATCTACTTGCCTCGGCCTCCCAAAGTGCTTGGGATTACAGGCTGAGCCACCAAGCCCATCCCTATTTTTTTTTTTTGATAATAGACTTGACATTTCCTGTCATTACAGTGGTTTACATTAAGCACTTACTAAGTACAAAGCATTTTATCTGAATTATTTCATCTAATCCTCAGGATGGTTCTGAACTAGGTATTATCCCTATTTTATAGAGGGAGAACCTCAGGTTCAAATAAATCACATAATTTACCCCAGATCATGTATGTTTAAATGGTAGAAGTTGGATTCACAACCAAACATTCTGGCTCTACAGCCTGCACCTTTGACTACTACCTGTAGTAATATATGCCTGTTTATAAACCCATCAGACCAAAATAGCCTTAAAAAGTATTAAGCTTGTTAAATACCTGTACCCAAGTAGCATTTATGTTTACATTTTTAACATTTAGGCCAGGCATGATGGATCATGCCTGTAATTCTAGCACTTTGGGAGAGGATTGCCTGAGGTGAGAGAATTGCCTGAACCCATGGGTTTGAGACCAGCCTAGGCAACTTGGCGAAATCCCATCTCTACAATAAATCAAGAAAAAAAAAATTAGGCATGATGGCACATGCCTGCAGTTCCAGCTACTTGGAAGGCTGAGGTAGGAGGATCGCCTGAGCACAGCAGGTCAAGGCTGCAGTAGCCATGAGTATGCCATTGCACTCCAACCTGGGCAACAGAGTGAGACTCCAACCCCCCCCAAAAAATTAGCGAGGCATGGTGGTACACAACTATAGTCCCAGCTACTTGGAAGACTGAGGTGGGGGACTGCCTGAGCCCAGAAGGTTGAGGCTGCAGTGAGCCATGATGGTGCCTCAGCACCCCAGCCTGGGTGACAGAGAGAGACCCTGACTCAAAAAAAAAAAATTGGTTGGGTGCAGTGGCTCATGCCTGTAATCCCAGCACTTCGGGAGGTTGAGGTAGGTAGATTGCTTGAGCCCAAGAGTTCCACACCAGCCTGGGCAACATAGCAAAACCTCATTTCTTAAAACAAAAAAAGCAACCAAAAAAGCCAGGTATGGTGTCCCAACTACTCAGGATGCTGAGGCAGAAGAATTATCTGAACCTAGGATCTCAAGGCTGCCTTGAGTGGTGATCATGCCACTGCACTCCAGCCTGGGCAACAGAGTGGGCCTCTGACTCTAAAAACAAAATCAGAAAATTTTTTTAAATTTATGTGAATCAGGAATAAGTAAAATGTAATAAGACATGTTGATCAAATATAGTACTAGATGATCTAAACACTTTTCAGATTAACAACAAATTAAACTTTTCTATTAAAAGTCTATTTTATGCATAGGTTCAAAATCTGATAAAAGGGACTTAAGTTATCTTCTAGAATTATATTGTTTTTTATTTTGTTATGGTGGTGATCTATAACTGCTGTATTACCAATAAACTCCTTTTCCTTGGCAATTTTTTTCTAGACAGCTCCTTTGATTACTTCAGCTTGAAAACCAGTTTTTCCTTGATGATGCCATATTCTATAAAATTTCTGGGAGTCAGACCAGCAGAAGCACAGGAAGTTTCTGGGCTTCCAACATGTTTCCAGACCATTGTTCTGACTCTTTTCTGTATCAACCCTCTCCTTTGAAATCTTTGTTCCACTTTGATCTCCAGGCGGTAGTCATCTTTCTCTCATGTGATTTTTTTTTTTTGAGTGGCACACTCACGGTCATCAGAGCCCCAACTGGCTGGCCTGCTGGCCTATTGGCCTTGGGCAATCCTTCTGCCTCAGCCTTCCAAGTAACTAGAACTATAGGGGCACTACCACGCCCAGCTAATTTTTTGATTTATTGGAGAGATGAGGTCTCACCAAGTTGCCCAGGCTGGTCTCGAACCCGTGGGCTCAGGCAGTCCTCTCACCTCGGCCTCTTAAAGTGCTGGGATTACAGGTTTGAGCCACCGCGCCCCTCCTAATGTAATGTTTATCCCACTTTCTGTCCCATATAAGCTGCAACTAGATTATGGTGTAATCCTCATGATTCAGATCAAATCACAATGATTGATAGACAACCTAGCTGCTGTTCATTCATCTTTGCACCTGAACACAAATGCCCATGCCTGTACCCAAATATGAACCCTCTTCCCAGAAATGTAAGGCATAAGTAGCTTAAATTTTTTTATTATATGTAGAAAATATCTTGAAGTCTGAAGAGGAAAATTACATTACCATCAATTATCAATTTTTTTATAAAATAGTATACATCTCAGTCTGAAATCTCTGCTCTTGGGCTAATTCCTACAGTTCAGGACTTTCACCAGAATGAAAGGTATCTCCAGGCACAAAGGGAAGCGCTGTCCTTCTACAACCCCTAAAACTACAGTTTTTCAACTTCAAAACTTCTCAAATTCATACATATTCATTATTAAGAACAATGCAGCTGCAGGCTCGGTGGCTCAGCCTGTAATCCCGCGCCTTTGGGAGGCTGAGGTGAGTGGAT
>NW_007247835.1:327440-334557 GCF_000164805.1 Carlito syrichta
AAAAAAAAAAAAAAAAAAAGAAGAATGCAGCTGTAAATATTTGTATACACATTCTCATTTCTCTTGTGTAGATGCTAGGAATAGAATTGCTGGGTCGCATGTTTATCTAATTCTTCTTGAAACAGGTTTGGTAATTATCTATTTCATTTAAGTTGTCAAACTCCTTGGCCTAAAGTCAGACATAATATCTCCTTATTAGTCTTTAAATATCTGCAGTATTGCTCCTCTGTCATTCCTGAAGTTGGCAATTTTTGCCTTCTGTTTCTTGGTCAGTCTGGCTGTATGTTAATTGTATTGACTGTTTTCAAATAGCCAGCTCTTAATTTTATTCGCTTTCTGTTTATTTGTTTATTTATTATTTATGTGATTTCTGCTACTATCTTTTTTTGTTTTCTTCGCACTGCTTATTTTGTGTTTAATTCATTCCTTTTCAAATTTCTTAAGGTAGCACTTGGGCCAAAATACTTTTTAATTTTCCCGGTGACTTATTTTTCAGTCTCTGTGTAGCTGAAAAGTGTGTTGTTTATTTTTGAAGATTTTCCAGATATCTGTCTGTAGATTTCCCATTTAAATTCCAAAGAACATGATTTCAAACTCTCTTAGTTCAGTAAGACTTTTTTTATGGCCCATAACATAGTCCATCTTCTTGAATCTTCCATGTACACCTGAAAAGAATGCATACTCTACTGTTGTTCGATAAGTATTAATTAGGCCAATTATACTGGGAAGGAACGTTACAATGTTACAATCTCCAACTATGATTGTGAGTTAGTCCATTTCTTCTTTTACTTTCTCCTATTTTGCTTCATATACTGAAACTTTGTCATTATGTATATACATATTTAGGGCTATTACGTCATCTTAACAAATTGGCTCCTTTATTACTGTGAAATGTTTTTTTAAATACTTGCTAATTTTTGTGCTGATATCAATTTGTCAGATGTTAGTATTAGTAGACAAATCATTTGCTTAATGATTACATGTTATATATTGTCCACTATTTTCCATTTAACCTATTTGGATCTTTATATTTAAAGTTGAGTTTTTGGAGAGAGTTTACTACCAGGTTCACTTAGTTGGGCAACGACAGAAGTCTCTGGAAGAGTTGCTCTCAGGGTAGACTGAGAAAGAACTTGCTGTTAGACTGGAGGATAACAGAAGCAGAGTATGACCAAAGTCAAGTAAGTCACTTCTGGAAGAGACTATTCGGCAGGGACCAATGCTCCAATCAGTATGAAGGTGGTGATGACCTTCATCAGAATCAATTTCAGGACAAGAGAGAAGCCAGAAGTCAAACTGTGAAGAGAAATTCAATTAAGAAAAGAGAAGGCAGGAATGATGACCATTTTCAAATTACAGAGGTGTAAGAAAAGTAGGAAAGCAAAGCAAAGAAGGAGTGAGGGCCAAGGAAAGGGGTTAAAGTTTCTGTTATGTTTATTTCAAGATGGGAGATAATCTAAAGCTTAGGGACTGGGGGGAAAATTGAAAGAGAAAGTTACTTTACCTTAGGGTTGCAGAGCCAGGAGATGGATGTGATATCCTGTGGTGTTTGAGACAGGACAGGATGGGGATCTTGGGTGGGAATATGGAATGTGTGTGTTTTGGGAAAAAGGGACAAGAGCTCAGGAAGGAGGAGACATAGTTGGGTCATATGTTGAAGGGGAACCCGGGTGAGCAGAACTTTCTTTGGACAAGGATAGCTCTTCCCAGCACAAATTCCACCATAGTGAATTAGAAAAGTTGACAAAAGTGAGGATAGAAAACAGTCCTTGCTTAGTAGCCATTTCATAGAGAAAAACTAAACCTAAGAGAAAAGAGATGTTGGCAGAGGTTTTAGAGAGAGTGGTGAATATTTGGAAGTAGTAGAAAAAGAGCTCGGCTGGACTCGGTGGTTCAGCCTGTAATCCCAGCACTTTGGGAGACTGAGGGGAATGGATTGCCTGAGCCTGTGGGTTCGAGGCCTCGTCTCTACAACAAATCAAAAATTAGCCGGGCATCGTAGCGCACACCTGTAGTTCCGGCTACTTGGAAGGCTGTGGTGGAAGGATTGCTGGGAGCCCAGCAGTTTGAGGCTGCAGTGGCCGGGAACGTGCCACTGCCCTCCAGTCTGGGCCACAGAGTGAGACTCCAACTCAAAAAAAAGAAAAGAAAAGAAAAAGAGCTGATGAAATTTTCATTCCAAAAGATGATTCCTTACACTCCTATTTGATTTAGACACCCTCTTTTGGGTTTTTGTTGTTCTCAGAGCAAACAACTGCCCAAACACTTCACGTTGACTTCTGTTGATTTACTTGTTTGCCCCCATGATTATAAACTTCTTTGGTCAAGGATTGTTTTATATGTGTACATCATAATACCTAGAACTTAATAGATACCCAATACAAATGTCTGCTCAATAAATGACATAAAAATATTTCTGAGTAGGCAGACAGCAGATGCCCTTGCTGCTATTCTGCCTGCTGTGTGCTACAGAGTACGTCTTCCCTCTAACAAGTCTACCTTTCTTCATTCGTAAATATCTCAGTGAATAGTTTCATCCCCATGACTCTGACAATACTCAGCTTGCCATTAAAGGCTGAGAAAGGAGGAGAACTTTCATATAATTCTGTATTGTTCTTTGTTATAATCAGCAGGAATCAATTTTGTAATAAAGTGTTTCAAAGAATAAGATATACTGAATAAACATAAAAAATAAAATGTTGTTGAGTAGCAGAGGCTTTGCAACACTTGCTTCGTGGTAAAGTCAGAGTTTGGGGCCCTGAACTTAGACTCCACAATCTAAGATTCCTCCCAACTCCAGTATTCTATAATTCAGTGAATGAGGGATAAAGGGTTTTCAAATCTCAATTCAACACTGACTGCTCATGACATTACAACAATAACAAATATCTATTTGCAGGGAGAACTACTGGCCTTAAAAATACTGTAAAGTATAATCAAAAGATAATCAAGAGAAAGGCAAGAAACTGATATATAACATTCAGCATAATTTTGATTTATAAATATTGTCTTTTAGGACTGAGGTTTAAAAATGGAAATTTAGATTAAAGTTGGCGTTTTAAATTCCATGTCCCCAAATTAAATCACTAGTATCCCACTAGTATGTCAAAGAAAAGGACTGCTAAATAATGCACATTTCAATTCAAAATCTTCCATCTGGATAAATTGGGCCATGAACTTACTATTAATGCCTCGCTGCACTGTATTTTGACAGCAATTACCCTAGAGTAAACAAATATATTTCTAAATCACTTGGACTAAACATTGGAAAACTCTACAGCAGGGGTCCTCAAACTTTTAAAACAGGGGGCCAGTTCACTGTCCCTCAGACCGTTGGAGGGGTGGACTATAGTTTAAAAAAAAACTATGAACAAATTCCTATGCACACTGCACATATCTTATTTTGAAGTGAAAAAATAAAGCAGGAACAAATACAATATTTAAAATGAAGGACAAGTAAAGTTAAATCAACAAACTTACCAGTATTTCAATGGGAACTATGGACCTGCTTTTGACTAATGAGATAGTCAATGTCCAGTTCCATATTTGTCACTGCTAGTGGTAACAAGTGATGCAAGTGTGCATCAGTTAGTCTAGATCTGGTTGGAGATTTCAGATGTTTCATTCTGGAAAAAGTCTGTTCACAGACATAAGTGCTGCCAAAGATGGTTGCCATTTTGAGTGCATGGTTCCTGAGATTACTGAGAGGAGGAGTCGAGAGACAGAGAGAAGGAGGGGAGTCGGAGAGTACGATGCACATTCCACACATGCGCACTGCGGGCCAGATGAGTCGGCTGCTAGGCAGGACAGGCAGTGGCGGCAAAAACACCCAGTGGGCCAGATAAATGTCCTCGGCGGGCAGCATGTGACCCACGGGCCATAGTTTGAGGACCCCTGCTCTACAGTATATGCTATACTTCTATCCAAGAACAGTACCTATACCTTTCATCCTTTGATAATATCAGTCTCACTTCTCCCCAATTCAATATTTTTCTTATATAGTTTAATAAAAATCTATACATCTGCCTCAAGATAGTTCTTAGAAACATGTCTAATGGTGGGACACATCACATATAGAAACATTTTCATGAGGGAAGAAAAGAATGTTCTACTTTTAGAAATTTCTGGTGGAAGTTTGATACAAACAATATTAGAAAGCACACTGGAGTTTTAATGTAAAGGATTTTGTGCTGGGTCTAACATCTGTTCATTGTGACGGTCACATAGTGTCAGTTTCCTCAACTATAAAATGAAGGGGTTCTAGTCTACAATAGCATTGCTCAAGATGTTCACTGAAAAAAGTACATCTAAAAATTCATCTTAAAGAAAGAAGAAAAAAGCTCCATGGTCAAATAAGATGAAGAAATATTCTACACTAAAGCACAGCAGGAAACAGATGCTCCTTGACTTACAATGGGGTTATGTCCCAATAAACCCATTGTAAGTTGAAAATATTATACGTCAAAAATGCATTTAATACATCTAACCTACTAAACGTCATACCCTAGCCTAGCCTACTTTAAATGTGCCCAGAACACTAACATTAGCCTACACTTAGGCAAAGTTATCTAACAGAAAGCCTATTTTATAATAAACCTCATGTAATTTATTGAATAAATTATCACATTATTATGATATGTGCATTGCTTTCATATCATTGTAAAGATGGAACAATTATAAGTCAAACCATCATAATCTGGGGACCTTCTGTATTTGAAAATCTGATAGATCCTTTAGTAAGGAAAGTTTTCTAGCTGTGACTTGGCATTTTCCCAGAGTTATCTGACCACATAACTTTTGTCCTCCTCTTATATTTATTAAAATCTAAAGTACTAACAACATGTGATATTCCTTTGGAGAAAGTATGACCTAGGTAATCACTATTTTCAACTGTATGTTATCTATGTTAAGTGAGTAAATCTAAAGCTAAAATATCCAATAAACCACAGAGATACTGGTTGCAGAAAATGAATCATATGACAACATGGTAAAACAGAAACTTTGAATGGTCTTTCCAATAGAAATAGGCTAGATTCTAGATATATTGCAACAATACTTTTAATACTGTGTAGTGCACACTAGAGATAGTTTTTCCAGGCAGCATAAGAAAAACTTAAACCAAAGTAGGAAGTAACAAGGGACAGTTGCCTCTATTGCCATGGAATTGAAGGACTAACCTTGAGGTTTAATTAAGTGGACAAGCTGAATCTACGACTCTCTTTTTTTTTTTTTTTGAGTTGTCTCACTCTGTCACCCAGTCTGGAGTGCAGTGGCACGCTCACAGCCACTGCAGCCTCAACCTGCTGGGCTTAGGGGATCCTTCTACCTCAGTCTTTCAGGTAGCTGGAACTACAGGCATGCGCCACCACGTCTGGCTAATTTTTACTTATTTATTTATTTATTTGTTTGTTTGTTTATTTTAGAGGTGAGGTCTTGCCAAGTTGCCTAGGCTGATCTCGAACCCATGGGCTCAGGCAATCCTCTCACCTCAGCCCCCCAAAGTGCTGGGATTATAGGTGTGAGCCACCACGTCCAGCCTACAACTCCCATTTTTGATCCTGAATTCTCCAGTTTGGTTAAGTTTGGCTAGGTAGCTCCAGGTTGGTGGTACCCCAATAGCAATGAATCCAAATCATCCCTAGAGGAAGAATCTTTAATTTAGTCTCCACAGATTTCTGCAGATCAAGTTCAGTAAAATATAAAGTCCTAGTTTTAAAAGTTACCAAACACAGGAGAAAGCTAGTCCCACTGTCCTAAGAGAGATTAAACAAAATAAACAGACTTTGACTTTAAAGGACTCATATATTTAGATTATCAGATAAAGAATAAAAATGAAGCCATATGAAATATTTTTAAATGAACAATAGAATCCAAAAAATAAGCTTTCTTTAAATAAAAGACTATAAAAATTACTAACCACTATTGAGAGGAAAAAAATCTTTTTGAGGGAAAAAATCTAGATGAGAAATATTATTCGTAAAATGTGAAACTCAGGGATAGATGTGCTTTTCACCTTTAGACTCAGCAGAGGAAAGCATGGTTAACTAATCAATAAATGAAGAATTCAGCACAGAAATGGAACATGGAAAGAGCAGCTAGAAGATACGGAAGATAGAATGAAAATGTCTAAAATATATTCAATAACAGTCTCAAAGAAAGGTAATGAAAGAAAAACAATATTTTATAGGATAGTAACTCCAAACTTTTCAAAAGTTGATAAAAGACAATGTAATAGACAGGGTTCTCGAAATAAAAGATTATTTTTAAATTTCCAAATATTATTATAATGAAATGGCTTTCGTGACTATAGAGACTGAGAAGTCCCACAATATGCCATCTATAAGCGAGAGACTCAGGAGAGCCAGTAATGTAGCTACGTTCTAAATCTGAAGACCCAAAAACCAGAAGAACCAGTGGGGTAAGTCCCAGTCTGAAAGCAGGCCAATATCCTAGCTCAAGCAGTTAGGCAGAGAGAGCGAATTCTCCCTTTCGCTTCCTTTTTGTTCTATGTGGGTTCTCAACAGATTGGATGATGTCCAATTGGATCAATTGGATGAATTGGTGAGAGCAATCTGCTTTACTCAAGCTTCTTATCCAGAAACACCCTCACAGACAAACTCAAAGTAATGTCCAACTACGTATCTGGGCACCCCATGTGAAATTAAAGTGTAAAATTACTCATCACAGACACGAACCCCGAGATACATAAAGTACAACTTATAATAAGCAGATTTAAATAAAACGAAACTTTACCCTTAATTTCATAATAATATTAAAGATTAAAAACAAAAAGAAGTTCTTTAAAGGCGGCCAGATAGAAGAGATAGAATTAATTAAAAAGATACAGCAATTGCAGTTATAATCCACTTCTCAATAGCAGAAGACAGCTGTGTAGTATCTTCAAAATGCTGATTTAAAAAATCTGTCAGTCTGGAAATTTTTATTCAGAAAAAAATTTTTCAACAATGAGGGTGAAATGAAAGCATAGCATTTTTTTCTTTTTTTTTTTTTTTGAGTTGGAGTCTCACTCTGTCGCCCAGACTGGAGGGGCAGTGGCCACTCCCGGCCACCGCAGCCTCGACCTGCTGGGCTCCGGCGATCCTTCCGCCTCAGTCCT
>NW_007247835.1:334864-335148 GCF_000164805.1 Carlito syrichta
CACCTCAGCCTCCCAAAGGCGCGGGATTACAGGCTGAGCCACCGAGCCCGGCTATAGCATTTTTAAAGTGATTTTATTCCTTCATGAAAGGAAGATGGAAAGTGACCTCTGAAGGAAGGTCTGCAAGGGGAACAGGATTGTAAGCCAAGAAATATATAGGTCAATTAATATAGGTAAATCAAAACAAGAATAGGCCGGGCTCGGTGGCTCAGCCTGTAATCCCGCGCTTTGGGAGGCCGAAGTGAGTGGATTGCCTGAGCCCGCGGGTTCGAGACCCCCCTGGG
>NW_007247835.1:335168-346145 GCF_000164805.1 Carlito syrichta
GGAGCGGCCACTGCCCTCCAGTCTGGGCGACTGAGTGAGACTCCAACTCAAAACAAAAAACAAAAGAAACCAAGAATTAGCTGAACAACAAAACTGCCTGTTTGTGAACTTAAAAGAACAGAACTGAAATGAGTTATCAAGCCATGGAAAGGCACAGAAACTTTAAAACTGAGTAAAAGAAGCCAATCTGAAAAGACTGTACACAGAGCAATCCCCCCAAAATGGAATTTATTTATTAAAAAAATTGTGTATTTATTCTTAAATATTTAAGCTTCAGTCACCCTCAAAGTACTCTCCATTTCATGCAGTAAACCTATCAAGACGCTTTTTCCACTGCTCAAAAAGTTTTTGAACTCATCAAATTTGATGTCTTTTAGTGCTTCTGCCATTTTTTTGTTTCGCCTCTCACACACTGACAAAACATTTCCCTTTGAGGACTTTTCTCATCAGGGGAAACAAACAAACAAAAAGTCACTCAGGGCAAGATAGGGTGAATAGGGACCATGGGGCCTGGGGATCATGCTACTTTTGGTCAAAAGTTGCTGAACACTGCGGTAAGGGCAGGTGCATTGTCATGGTGGAAGAACCACAACATTTCTTCCTCAAATTGTCTCTCACAACAACACGAGCTGGTACATTGATCCCCAGGGGTTCCTAGAACAGTTTATGGAGAGAAGCCTGTATTACAAGGTGCCTACCATCCAAAAGATAATTCTGGGGTTTTGAGGTCCACCCTCGTACTATGTGATTCAAACTATAAGACATTCTGGAAAAGGCAAAACTATGGAGACAGTTCAAAGATCAGTGGTTTCTAGGAACTCTGAGGAGACAGGGATGAACAGGTGAAACACAGGGGATTTTTAGGGCAGTCAAAAGGTTACTCCATGTAAGTATCAGTACCTCTGGAATGATAGAGACATGTCATTATAACCTTTGTCAAAACCCATAGAATGCACAACACAAAGAATGATCCTTAATGTAAACTATAGGCTTTAGTTAAAAATAATTGATAATAATTGACTCATCAATTGTAACATATGTACCACACTCATGCAAGATGTTAAAAATAGGAGCATCGAGGTATATGGGAACTCTGTACTTTTCACTCATTTTTGTTTTTGTAAACCTAAAACTTCTAAAAAAAAAAGTCTAATCTAGGGCTAAGGTGATCTAAGGTTTTCATGTTCTTAGGAAAAAAAGCTTAAGATCTGATAAACATATTGAGAAATCCACAATTAGAAAATAGTCTTTTATTCTCAACCATACAGAGAATACTTAAAAAATAAGCAAAAAACTCCACATACTTAAACTATAAAATTTTAGAGTTGGGATCATACCAACATAGTCTTTAAAACATTGACACATGTATAAATCAAAAGCAAGTGTAAATGAAAAAAAATCCTCTTATAGGTGGAAATAAGTAAACCTTGGGTCAGATAAAAATAATAATTTTAAATTTAAAAATATTTAGAATAATAAAAATTCTACATATTAAAATTTTGTAGATGCAGTGAATGAAATATTTACAGGATATTTGTAGCCATAAATGTTCACATCAGAAAATAAAAAGACTAAAGATTCCTGAAATAAATATTCATCTCAAGGAATTTAGATCAGAACAATGAAATAAATTCAAAGAAAGTAGAAAAGACAAATATAAGAATAAAATAAAATAGAAAAGATAGACTCAAATAGCCAAATATAGTTCTTAGAATAGCTTAATGTAATTGATACCCCTATAGGATTGCTCAAAAAGGAATAAAGATTAGAAAGTACAAATAAATAAAACTGGGAAGGAAAAAGGGGGCATAGCCATAGACACATGAGAGATTAAAAGAGAATATCAATGATGCCAATAAATTTGAAAATGTAAAATTCACCAATTGCTAGAAAAATGTGATTTTTTGAATATATGAACCATTACTCTGGTTCTGAGTCAGAGCTCCACAAAAAGGCATATGCAGAGAATATTACTCCACTCTCATCTCTATGACCACATTCTCATTCCTCCATACATACCATCCCTTCTACTTCCTGTAGTTAATCAATCTCATTGGGTTTTTTTCCTTCCTGTCTAGTTTGTACAAATGAGCAGATGGACATATATTTCCTTATATCCCCTTCTTTCTTATATGAATCAGCAAATTAGGGATGAATACATTAAAGCTTGAAGGCGATATCTGACCTGATGCCTGTTTTGTAAATAAAACTTTATTTACAAAACTTTACACCACCACTCCTTTACATACAAGTTCTGACAATTAAGTTCACAAGCTCATCCTAGAAAAAGCTCTACGAACTTCATTGCTGAATATCATTATGGTTACCTTTCAAGTATCCCCCTTGGGAAGCTCTGCATCAACACCAGTGGCTAGACCACCTATCAAAGCAATTTTGGAACTCTTTTTTCTGGGAATGACCATCAGAGCTGTCATTGAATTGCCCTTGATGTCCTGGCATCATCAATATGTCTTCCTTTCAATATTTCCTATATCTTTGGCTAAAGAAAAAAGTCATTGGGGGCCAGATCAGGTGAGTAGGGAACGTGTTCCAATACAGTTATTTGTTTACTGGCTAAAAACTCCCTCAAAGACAATGCTGTGTGAGCTGGTGCATTGTCATAATGCAAGAGCTCCTCTAGGACCATTTTTTGCACACACCTTTCTCATACCAAGATTTTCAGTTAAGAATTTCCTTTTTCTCTACTGATGTTTATTGGGTCTGCTATGCTTCTCACAGTCGGCTGATGATTTTAACACACAATTTGATTAATTTTTGCAACGTTTTCATCAGTTCTGCTCATTACTGGTCATCCTGAACTCTCCTCATTAGTGACTTGCTCTCCCCTCAGAAAAATGTTTAGTCCATTTGCACACTGCTGTTTTCTTCATGGCATTATTCCCATAAACTTGGACTAGCATGTCCCTGATTTCACTTCTACTTCTGCCAAGTTTAACAAGAAATGTAATGTTTGTTCATTGCTCTAATTCAAACCCTGCCATTCTTGCAATGACAACTCTGAAGGCCATTCCAGAGTTTCAAAATTGCTTTTACAGGTGGACTAGGCACTGGCATGGGTGAATAGCTTCCTGAGGGGAGTACTTCAAAGGTGACCATAGTGATATTCAGCAATGAAGTATGTAGCACTTTTTTTAGGATGAGTTCATGAACTTAATTGTCAGATTTCAGATGGTCTAAGGCAGTTTTCACACTATAAGTTGTAACAGAGACTCTGTGATCTGCGAAATCTAAAATATTTGCTATCTGACCATTTATAGAAAAAGTTAGCCAACCACTGGTCTAGACAGTCTTTTACCCTTTGCTTTTTTTCATATATTCTAAAAATCATTTCATGTCACTTCACAGAGATGTTTCTTATTCCTTTATACAGCTGCACAGTATGGCCATTATATGGCTGCATCATGGTTTATTCAACCTCTGTCCTATATTTGCACATTTATGTTATTCCCAATATTTTGCACCTACCATCAATATTGTGAAAAATGATAATGTGATATTGCAGATCTTTTCCAAACTATCCCCGTACTACAATTTCTGATAAATGTCGAAAAAGAAAACTAATTTTCATTTGCTACCCAAAAACTGATTCAAAATGATTTTGAATAATTTTTATCCTGTGTTGTTTCTTTAAGCTTTTATTTTTCCTGTTGGTTAAAACCTCAGAAAAGAGGGCAGGATCAGGCAGAGAAATAGTACATGGGTCAAGTATAAGGTCTCCTGGTAAGTTGTTGCCTTGTGAGGACTCTGGGGCAATAATGGGCTGGGCATACAGAGATGACAGTTAGATGTCCTTTCTATCCATTTCCCATAGTGAAGACAGTCCAGTGAAACATCACTCTTTTGAATGTTTCTCCGTGTTGGTATTTTGATTGAGATGCACTACTTGTGGCTATATTTTGTTTACAAAGGATAGATAGAGGAAAACTAATTGTGATAAAATGTAATGAAAAAGAGGTGAATGCCTTGAGGTCAGGGACTACCTTTTCTTTTGTGTTTTTTCCTCCAACCTTTTGTATCATGTGATTATACCTACAATCATGTTGTGCTCTCTAGAATTTAGTTGTTACTTGTCTACATAAGCAGAAACTTTTTATTTCTGTTTCATTTGATATACAACTAATTTAGTGCTAAAAGAAGATACATCCTCACGTTGCTTGAGTCTACACTGTATTTTTTAGAATTGATAGGACAACATTTTTAGAAACACAATGTGAAAATATTGCCAAAGTGACCCCTCTTTATTTTTTTGCATATATAAAATTTCCTAAAATGAAACAATGAGAATATTGCTATGGGTCAATTAACCAAAAAAAGTAAGTGAAGAAGAATATAGCTAAATGAAATTATGGCCACCGAGAAGACCCTTCCAACTAATATCCACTAAAATAGAATTTCTATGGTTTTGTTTTTAATTACAAATCAGTCAGAGATTTTATTTTCTTACCATAGTGTGTGACGAGGAGGTGGGGTAGGGTATGAGGGGATATTTAGTTTTAGTTATTCAGGCAAATTGACAGAAGTATTGACTGTTGTTGGTAGAGGACAGAATATTGAGAGTATATAAATTGTGGCTTTAACTATTTAAGTTTTTCAAAGACTAATCATTTGATGAAAGATTCTGCCTCAATTATAGGACTTTCCGTGAAAATAATCAAGATGTGCTTGGAATTCACTTCTCCTTGATTTGAAATCATGAAATCAAATCTATCAAGTATTTTCTTGTCAAAATATTTCTCACCCACAGGAGGACACCTCAATATAAATAAGGACATAAAAACACATATTTAGGGCTCGGTGGCTCAGCCTGTAATCCCGCGCCTTTGGGAGGCTGAGGTGAGTGAATTGCTTGATCCCGCGGGTTCGAGACCCGCCTGGGCCGCGAGACCTCATCTCTACAATAAATCAAAAAATCAGCCGGGCGTGGTAGCGCATGTCTGTAGTTCCAGCTACGTGGAAGGCTGAGGCGGAAGGATCGCCGGAGTCCAGCAGATCGAGGCTGCGGTGGCCGGGAGCGGCCACTGCACTCCAGTCTGGGCGACAGAGTGAGACTCCAACTCAAAAAAAAAAACAAAAAAAACACACATATTTAAATCAGAGTTAGCAGATGTCCTATTTGCTATTTTCTATATATATATTTCTATATTCATAAACTGTAACATACCTAACATATGCCAATTATATTATCTATTTCATTCCAATTTACTAGCTAAATGTTTCATTCAGATTAAAATTTTCCCAAGAGCATTTTGAGTAATATTTTACCTGACATTGCTTAAAGGTCTTTTACTGAGAACCATCTTTCACGCAGTTTTCACAAACTCAGGTTAATTGGCAGAATGCTAACTCTAGTCCCGGGAACTGTGCAGTTTGAATGAGCAGAGCACTTCCAGAGCAGGGGCCGGTTCCAGCACATGGATATAGTTCCAACAGCTACCCAAGGGAAGACCCGGGGCCCCCTCACAAGCTATAGGTACATGCAATCCAATAAGAGTCTCCCAGGGAGGCCATCTTCTTGACAGCAGTCAAAATAGTCACACATAAAATGAGACTCCAGTGTTTTAATCTTCCAAAAGCATTTGAGTGCCTACTGTGTGTCAGGCTCTGACTGGGCTTTAAGAAGAATGTAATTTAAAAGACAATTATTTGCCTTCTATTAGTGAAGAAAGGCTTTAGGCTATCATGCAGAATATACTATGTGAAGTAATGAAAGCATGTACTTGCTCTTAGAAGCATCAAGACAAGGTGGTAGTCGACTGTGTCTGGGGCTGGTGGTGACAGAGGTAAATCAATCGAAGTAGCCAAATAAATGATGCTAAAACATGCTTTAAAGAAAGAAATTCTAAGTCAACTAATTCTTCCTCTGAGGCTGTGTGTTTATAGTCATATGACATTTGCCATCTCTAGGTTTTTGCACCAAAGAATAAGACACTACACATATTAAAAAAGGAACAAACCCTCTTTATCACCTCAAGTTTTTTTGCTTCAGAGATAGCGAGGTATAGTTATAGCTAGACCTCACTCCTAGAATTGTATACACTCAGAAAACCTTGGAAATTTTTCCCCAATATTGTTTAATGCAAGCCTTAATTTCTTAATCTGCAAAACAGGAATAATTCTTCTAACCTTGAGTCTAAAAGAAAATATTAAATATGACAGTTTACATATTAAGTAATAGTGTTCCTCCACCTCTAACCCATTCCCTGTTATATGGGATTTTTTAAAATGTGCAAAAATTACATGAGGATTTACAGTATAAATACCTATCTACTATTTTCTGTTTTAAATTTAGGGATACTATTTTAATCTACAAATACTTATGATCATTATTGTATTTTAAATACACTTATTTTTTCCTTAATTCCAGATAGGGAAAAACCAAAGGCCAAATATTTGAAAATACTAGACTGGACATGATGGCTCACATCTGTAATCCCAGCACTTTGGGAGGCTGAGGCAGAAGGATCACAGGAGTTTGAGACCAGTCTGGGCAACCCAGCAAGACTACATCTATATAAAAAAATAAAAATAATTTTGGCCAGGCACGATGGCTCACACCTGTGATCCCTACACTTAGGGAGGCCAAGATGAAAGGATTGTCTGAGCCCAGGGGTTCGAGACCAGCCTGGGTAACTTGGCAAGACTTCGTCTCTACAATAAATTTTTTAAAATAGCCAGTTGTGATGGCATGCACCTGTAGTCCCAGCTACCTGGAGGGCTGAGGCGAAAGGATTGTCTGAGCCCAACAGGTCGAGACTGTGGCTGCTGTGAGAATGCCACTGCCCTACAGCCTGGGAGAGAGTGAGACTCTGACTCAAAAATTTTTAAAAAAGAAAAGAAAAAAAAAATACTTTAGCTTATTACCAGAGAACAACATATGCTTATAAATTTCATATCCTGCTCCCTAATTTCTCCAAAGAATTAAGATCTTTAAAAATATTTGTCCATTGTAGATAGAAGTCAGAGAATAGTTGACTGAGGAAGAAGGTGTAATGACTGGAAAAAGTCATGAGGATAATTTCTGTTAGTGATTATAAGCATGACTAAAACTATCAAAATTCATCAAACAGAATATTTAACATTATTGCCTTGTATTTGAAGTTAGTTATTCTTCCCCTAATATTAAAAAATATATATTCTGTTCAAGTCTTCACTGTCATAAGTGCTTATATTTTCTAAACTTTGTATCAATAGTTTTTCTTATTTTAACCATAATTTTTGGTTGGTTTAAAAAAAATCACTTTGAGTTATCTTCCTCTTTTGTTCCATATTGCTAGTAAATTTACTCACTGTTTGTCTCTTTCCTTCCAGATTCTCAGGGCCAACGTTTAACAAAAATAAAGACCAGATCTGTGACCCTTAGGTGAACCCCTGGGTCTCCATGGAAGTCTAATTCAGGCAGGGGGATTAGTCACAGTGCTGCCTGCAGCCTTCTGATTAGTTTTTCTGTCACCCTAATCAAATATAAGCTTATTTAATTCTTGCAACAGCATCTTGAGACAGTGTAATGATCAGTTTACTAAAATCCAAATGTATTTACTAGTTTAGAAATTGAATGTAGTGGGGAAAAGATACTTTTGTATTCATCTGGTTTTACTTGAATCATCTTTGACCATTAGTTTTCTGGGACTCTTTTTTCATTGTTGGTCCAGAAAATGAAATGTATACCACAGCAACAAAGTTCTCTATGTCCAACTAATCCACACCAATAAAACCAAAAAAACCTGGAAGTCTTGGTAGTTCTTGAAAATATAGCAAATCAACTGTGTTGAGTTCAAGGGAATTAAGAAAAAAAAAACTAGAGCAAATGGATGAAGACTTCAATGATTTTTTAAAAAGAGAGAAATAAGCAATAAAAAGAGAGAAATAAGAGAATTAAGCAGAATTTATAAATACTATTCTGTTCTCAGTTCTAAAGAACCTAGAGAGGTTTTAGAGATAGTTAACCTGCTTTTCAGATTAATCATAGTGTTTGTAATTATCATCAAGTTATAAAGTTCCTGAATAGGAGAATGTGGGATGGTTAAAAAGTCCATGAAAATTTTAAAAAGGGTTCTATGTTTTTTGTGGGGTTTTTTGAGTCAGAGTCTCACTCTGTCGCCCAGCTGGAGGGCTGTGGCAGGCTCATGGCCACCACAGCCTTGACCTGCTGGGCTTAGGAGAACCTTCCGACTCAGCCTTCCAGGTCGGTGGAACTACAGGCATGTGCTACCACTCCCAGCTTTTTATTTATTTATTTATTGTAGAGACGAGGTTTCACCAAGTTGCCCAGGCTGGTCTCAAACCCATGGGCTCAGGCAATCCTCTCACCTTTGCGTCCCAAAGTGCTGGGATAATAGGCGTGAGCCACCACACCCGGCTGGTTCTATGATTTAATGTGAAAAAATAAACACATAAAGCAATGAGCATATGCCTTGGAGATCTTAACAAAGACTTTTATCAATAAAATCCACACAGATTTTAGAGTTGTAATATGACAGCATTTCTGTAAGTACTTATAGCAAATAAAGATCATCGTCGTAACAAGCTGTAAGTCACAGCAGAGATCATTATTTCATGCAGCTCCTCAGTGAGTCTTTTTGCAAGTAAACCAACGATCCCCTAATTTATTTTTGAAATAATACAAAGCTAATTCAAATAAGTGCTATCATATTGGATTAACCAACATGCTGCAGGAATTCAGAGGAAACAGTGATTCATTCTAATTGGGGTAGAAGGCAGGAAATTACAGTCTATTACCACAGGGTGGTTTTTATGTAGATCTTCAAGGTTGAGCAAATCTTAGGACTATTATATCTTGTTTATATAACACATGTCCATAGAAAAATGATGAAATATAGATCAGCAGAAATAAAAAAGATAGTCCCATGGATAACAACCCATAATTCTACCACTTAGAAAAAACACCCCTGTTAGCACTGACTTTTTTCCTATATGCAGAGGCATGCAAATTTGCAATAAACATGTAGTTTTCTGACACATTTCTTATAATACATTGCGAATATGTTTACAGCTTGCTGGTATTTATTTTCAGGTGCTCATATCACTTTATATCTTACCTTATTAACCAATTAGCATTTTTACAGACATTTTCTTTCCAGTTGTTCATCATTATGGACATTTAAGACATGTTAAAACCTGTTCCAACCATATATATCTTTAAGTTCTTAGCATATTGTATCTTTGAGTATTCATCGGATGATTTCTTCAGAAGGAATTCCTAGAAGTGAAATTGCCGAGGGTTGACATCACTACTGAGGTTCTCTTTTCTCCATCTATTAACTTGTTCAGAGGATATAGCACTCCTGACTTTACTTCTTTATCCAGCTCCTGCACCATTTCTCTGTCCCCTTTTAAGCATCAAAACTGTTCTTGTCCAAAAAACCAATGATCAACACCCCCCCCATACACACATTTTGTGAAATCCAATATCAGATCTCATTTATCATCTTACTTGATCCCACAGTTCCTTTTTAGATAGGTGGTCATTTCCTCCTTCTGGAAACATTTTCTTCATTTAGATTCCAGGATACCACACACGTTTGGTTTTTCTTCTACTCCACTGACCGCTCACTGTAAAAAACAATGTTCATCCTCCTAGTTACATAAGTCTATGATCTCGGAATTCTTCTAGAAGTTTGTCTTTATTTATTTATTGGAATTCTATTCATTTGCTTGTTTATTGAGATAGGGCCTTGCTCTTTCACCCAGGCTGGAGTGCAGTGGTACAATCCTGGCTCATTGCAGCCTCTACTTCCTGGGTTAAAATGATCCTCCCACCTCAGACTCCATAGTAGCTGGGACCAAGAATGTGCCACCACACACAGCTAATTTTTAAAAGTTTTTTGAGTTATGGTCTCACAATGTTGCCTCGACTGGTCTCAACCTTCTGGCCTCAAGCAATCATCCCTTCTAAGCCTCCCAAAATGCTAGGATTATAGGTGTTGAGCCACCATGCCTAGATCTTCCTTCAGCTTATGCCACCTTCAGCTCTTCAGGAAATCTTATTGTTTCTAATATGTTTAGAATCTAGAATCTCACCACTTTCACTGCTACTACTCTAGTCTAGTATTTCTTCCCTGAATTATTAAATGAGCCCCTAACTAGTCTCCCTGCTTTTGCCCTTAGTCCCTATATCTATTTACAACATTTCATTAAAAATGAAAGTCAGATCTTATTACTCCTCTGCTCAAAACTGTATGGATCCTCCATTTCATTTAGAGTAAAAGCCAAAATTCTCACAATGTTCTATAAACCCTGAACCCTATGAACCCTGAACCCTATGCTACCCCCACCCTGTCCCCCACAGATCCTCTCTGATTTCGTCTTCTACTTTTCTCCTAGTGCACTGCTCCATCCACCCAGACCTACCAACCATTTGGTGAAGTTGTCAGGCATGTGCCTGTCTAAGGGGCTTTGCACTGGCTGCTTCCTTTGTCTGCAATGCTCTTCCATCCAATATCTTCATAGTTCCATCCCTTGCCACTGTCAGTCTTGGCTCAAATATCACTTTCCCTCTGAGGTCCTACCTGACTTCTCCCTTTAAGAGTGTCCTCTCTCTTCAGCATTTATTCTGTTCCTTCTCTGCTTTTTCTTCATAGTCTTGATCACATTCTGGTATGTATTTTGTGTAATTTGTTTGTTTCTCTTGGACTCCAAAAATGTACCCATAAAAGCAGGGATTTTAGTCTGACTTATTCACTATTGAAATATAGTGTTACAGATGCATAATTAATGCTTTAATCCAGACTTCCAATTTGCTTCTCAAGAAGTGAAATACAGTCATAAATTAAGTAGATAAGGTGGAGAAGGATGGGCCGTGTTGATGCCATAGCATTGCAAAGCCACTGACATGCAAGAAAGTGAAATAGAGCCCTCATCACCAGGTGTTTCTGACCTATCAGGGGTTGGGATATAGGATTTACTTTTTTTTTTTTTTTTTTGGTTGGGGTCTCCCCC
>NW_007247835.1:346225-373928 GCF_000164805.1 Carlito syrichta
CGAACCCGCGGGCTCAGGCGATCCACTCACCTCAGCCTCCCAAAGGCGCAAGATTACAGGCTGAGCCACCGAGCCCGGCAGGATTTACTTTTTAAAAGCCATAGAACAAAGCAATGTTTAAACAGAAAGCACAGAATCAGCTTATTCCACAATAAGAAATAAAAGGATGAAATGAAAAAGGAGTTTCACCCTAGGATACTGATGAAGTACCAGCACACTTAAAGAAAACTTTACCACCAATAAGAAGTATGAGAAAAAACCAGACTCAGTGGCTCAGCCTGTAATCCCAGCACTTTGGGAAGCTGAGGTGAGTGGATTGCCTGAGCCCACGGGTTCGAGACCAGCCAGGGCAACTTGGTGAGACCTCATCTCTACAATACATCAAAACTTAGCTGAGCGTGGTAGCACCTGTAGTTGCGGCTACTTGGAAGGCTGAGGCGGAAGGATCGCTGGAGCCCAGCAGTCGAGGCTGCGGTGGCTGGGAGCGTACCACTGCACTGCAGTCTGAGTGACAGAGTGAGACTCCAACTTAAAAAAAAAAAAGATGAGAAAGTACCAATGGGGAGGGAGCAGCCATTTTATTATAAGCTTGATATCAATAAATAACGGTATGACGTTCACAAAACAATCTGAAGGAAGACTATTTAGGTACTGGTAATTTGATTTTTTTTTTTTCATTGAAATCAGCAAACATTTCATCCAAACAATCTAAGCTACTGTCTGTTTGGCTTCAGTACAACTTTATTACTAGGCACCTTTCATCTAAATAATTCAGTAAAATATTAATAATGGGTCCTTACTTCTCTACCAAATACCCTTTCTCTCTGTACCACAGAATCCAGAAATAATTAAAGGAAATTCAGCTTGGGTAGTTTTTCTTGATCAGATACATCTCTGGAGAAGGGTGTGGTAAGGGAAGGGAAAGGGTCTTATTTACATCCTAAATATAACAGCTCTTTATTCACAGAGGCCATTCTTTGCCCTACTGTGAGGCTCATGCTAAAAAACGCCCCTACCTGAAATCTATTCCATATCGGATATCTGACGCCAATCCTTCTAGTGAGAAAGGCCACAAAAACAAATCCAGAGGCTCTGATCTAAACACAGTCCCAAGAGGTCTCTCCAGTTGTTTTCTTTCTCTGTTGCCACTCATCAGAGGGCGAGTTTACAAACAACCATCAGCAGCCGAGCACGTCCAAATTGGATTCAGGCCAAGAGCAGACAACACTGTTGAGATCTGGGCAGCAAAGTGGAAGGGTGGTCGGTGCTTCAGCCGGCTGAAACATGCGGAGAATGCTGGGCAGCAGCTGGAGGGAGTTTGGCCATGCAGGCCGAGGGACTTATGAGTGGTTAACCAGCGAGCCCAGCCTGCCTCTTCTGGAGACCCAGCTGCAGGTCTGTACCTATGGCATATGCCCTTCCTCCCCGCCCCCCCCCAGGGCACCTTTGTCGGTTTTTAAACCAACAACACCTTTATTTTTAGTCTCTTAAAACGTAGTGGCAACAATTTGCATTATGGATATAACAAAAATATGAATTCACTGATCGGCATGGTGTAAAGGGAATTACTTGAAAATTGTACATTTTTTTGACAATGACACATTCAGGTAAACCTTGGTACAAATATATCCCAAGAACAATTGATATATCAAATATATCAAAGAACACCTGAAGTGAGGAGTCAACAGATGTGTATGCCTGGTGTTCCAACTTTGTTCATTGCTCAGGAAGCAATGTCTTTATATGCAAAACTAAGAGACTCCCCTTGGTTCTCAGCTGTGTAATGGCCACTGTTTCCCACAATTAACAGAAACTAAGCATCTTACTTCAGGAAGGATAGCAGGAAGTTTTCTTTCTACCAAGAAATGCAGCAGCTGCCTTACTTTGTCTGGCAAATCACCAAAGGAGTCACCCCTGGAGGTAGTATTAAGGAAAAATATTTTTAGAAACCTAAAATCTAAGAATTAATTTTATAATCAGAAGAGAAATGAGTGACACGACTAACTATACAAGGAAGACAGAAAAAAAATCATCTATTTTTTTGTTTTCTGAAAAATCAACTGGTCAGATTGGTATTTAGTTTCTCCAAAACCACCTTTTACAGAAAAAATATGCATGTATTGATATTGATATATCCCTCAGCAGTTATACCTTTAATTGGATATTTCTTTAAAATATTCCCTGAACAACAAAGTCCTTGAGTCAGAAAAAAATATTAAAAGTCTAGAAACAACTTCGAGGCTGGTGAGCAAATTAGAACATTTAACTAGAAAAGACATTCTTTCTGCATTAAAAAAGATTTAACAATTTTAACCAATATACCAGGAATAATTAAATAAGTAAATTAAGGATATCATTATGAATTTGTCCTACAGCTCTGTCCATCTCTTAACAGGAAAAAGATGTTTATCTCAAGAAATTTTGCTAATCTGTTGTATTAAATGAAAGTCTTCTAATGCCACTTGGTATGTGGACAAATTTAACTCAAACAACAGAAGTACTGATTACAGCAGGGACTGTGGTATTTCTTCTTTCCCAAATTTTTGCAGCTAGGATTTATAATACCTCAAGTAGCATAATGATAAGCAGTAGGGTCCATTATGTAAAATCTTTTAAACAGAATATTAAGTATACTCTAGGCATACTGAACTTACACTGCTTAATAAAGGGAATTTAAAACCTGATGGCCATAACTGATCAGTAACTGCTATCATTTATATTATTGACAGAGAATGAAGAAAAAATAGGTTATAAAAAAATGGTCTGTATTTATGGGGTTTGAAGTACAGGAAGATAACAGCTTTGACATTTTTAATGATTCATCCAGATGGAAGAAATGAATTACAGTTCAATTTTTTTTTACTCTAACTTGATTTCTGAATAATTGTAACAAATGTATACGTTTATCTACTCTCAGAGTTTTTGTAATCAAAGTCCTCATATCACAACTGATTTTAGGTTAAGAATTCCGATTTTATTTTTTTTGAGAAAGCAGGATTTATTGAGAGGACAGATAAAGTTTCTATAGTGGTAGGGGACCCGAGGGGTTGTCCAAGAATTCTGATAATAGATTATGTGTGAGAAACAGAGGGAATCATAGTTCAGAAATATAACTTAATAATCACACACGAAACATATTACTATGACTAAAATATTTTATGGAAGTACATGATTATTAAAATATGCTTACAATGCCAGATTTTTATCTCCACTCTATTTTCTAGTCTTATCAATATATTTCTAGATTTCTTCTCATTATCTTTGCTATTTTATGTTTAGTAAACTTGACCATATGAGTCCATGACATATAAATATATAAATAAATAAATAATATATAAATACCTACTATTCACCCACTGCTTACACACATTAATTCATTTAATTCTCTAACCCAGATAACAGATGTTAATGTTTCCATTTCACAGAGGAGAAAACTCAGGCCCAGAGAAGTCAAATGAATGATCCACAGTCACACAGGTATTAAAAGGTTGTACTGAGATTCAAACCCAGAGCTGTCTAACCCCAAAGATGATGTGCTACTTCTCAAAAAAAACCTTTCATTTTTATACTCTTTAAGCTAAAAATCTCAAATCATAGCTTACCAAGGACAAAATATCCAGCAGTATAAATAATGAATCAACCATATTATTTTGAGTCAAGCAATACACACAGTTGCAAAGTCTTTAGGGAGTTAAAAAAAAATGTACAAACGATGCCAGATAAGCCAGATTCTTACAAGGTTATGAGGTCATGGCCAGCAAAACATTTGTCCTTTCCACCAAAATCAAAGAGAGAACCCCAGTTCTCATAGTTTAATGATTAGGTTTTACTTTAAATAATTAGATAAAGAGTTTAATATTGGGTTTGCTTATTTTAAACAATTATAGGGCTTTAATATTTTAAAAATTTTCCTCCATAGTAATGGATACTCACTTTACACTTATTACTATATGCTTTATAAAATAGAGAAACTTTGTAATACTTCATTATATCTTAGCAGTGTTACTAAAAGCAATGACTACACAATTAGGAACAGTATTTTTCTTTTTAATGTTGCTTTCTTATCCTGTAGTTGAAACATCATTTCATACCTATTATATTATTTATGCCACCAGGAACCATTATTTCTGTGATCTAATATTATAAAATCAATACCTTTCAGGTTGCCCAAGAATTTACTTGTAATTTTTTTTCTTTAAAAAGTTCAGCCAGTCGCGGTGACTCAAGTCTATAATCCCAGTAGTTTGAGAGGTCAAGGTGAGAAGATTGCCTGAGCCCACGGGTTTGATACCAGCCTGGGCAACTTGGTGAGACCTCATCTCTACAATAAATCAAAAAATTAGTCAGATGTGGTGACTCACACCTGTAGTCCCTGCTACTTGGAAGACTAAGGTGGAAGGATCACCTAGGTGGGGGTTGTAGTGGCCATGAGTGTGCCACTGCACTCCAGCCTGGGCAACAGAGTGAGACTCTGACTCAAAAAAAAAAAGTTCAAAAATGTCCATATTTATCCTCAAGATATTGCAAAAACAAATTAAAATACTTTTCAAATCTTGGGCATTATAAGCATCAGCTATCAAATTAGGATCCAAATATTAATTGCATGTGATATGACCATAAAATGTGAGATTTTGTTCCAAAATTAAAGAACTTAAGTCCCATGTGATCCTTTCATGGCAATAAGTCATAGTTGGTCTCATTCTAAATAAAAGAAGTTACATAACTAGGAAGAGTTTTCATTCACTGAGCGGTGCACCTTCCAACTCAAACTTATTTTTACTTTTGTGAATATTTTGTAGGATATCGTCAATGTGTACTTTTTGACATTCTGAATTCACACCTTATCATGTAAATTAGCATTTTTGATGTAGGCTCAAGCTCACGAGCATAAATGAAAATATCATGATTTTTTTTAGAGTAGGCAATAATGGTAAGAAAAATATAAGGTGAAGGAGGAGGATATTGGGGCCTTACAAATGCAGGGGCCTCCTTTCCCTGATCTCCTAACCTGGTTTCATTCCCTCACCCCAGGGCACTCAGAAGATAAGTTCTGCCCAAGAGGACGTGGAGCCTTTCTTGTGCATCCTTCTTCCAGCCACCATCCTGCTTTTCCTGGCCTTTGTTCTGCTGTTCCTGTACCGACGCTGCAAGTCCCCGCAGCCCGAGGGGCAGGTGTTCAGCATTAACCTCTCAGAGCACCCACCTGCAGGAGAAGTAACTGACTTCCTGCCTGGCCTGCCATGGAGCGGTGAGCAGGACTTCCCCTACTCCCCTCTGCCCCCGGAGGTGGCTCTGCTCTCCATGTGTTTGCCCCCCTCCTATGAAGAGGCCACCAGGAATCTTCCTGGGGGAGAGGCCCTGGATACGGTCCTTCAGCATGAAGAAGGTTCACCTGGACGGGAAGAGCAAAAATGAACTGCTCTTGGAAGACATTTATTTATTTATTTATTTATTATTTTATTATAAAGATGTGGGGTGCAATTCAGGGTTAGGTTTTCCAAACGTTGATCATGCAGGTACCCTTTTTGATGAGGTATGCCCCCCCTCTCCTAGCAGTTTCCCTCAACTGCCAATCCCACCCCCCTCTCCCCTGACAGTTTCCCACTACTGCCAATCACTTTCTTATAGTATTATAATTGTTCACGGTCCACTTATGAGTGAGAATATATGGAACTCTGTTATTTGTTTCTGTGATAGATCACTGAGTATGATTGACTCCAAATCCTGACTCAAATCCAAGTTGCTGCAAAGTCCATATGTTTATCCTTCTTTATGGCTGCATAATATTCCATTGTGTATATGTATCACATTTTTTTTATCCAGTCCAGCGTCGATGGGCAACATGGTAGGTTCCATGTTTTTGCTGTGTGAATAGAGCTGCAACAAACATATGTATGCAGGTATGTTTTTTGTAGAATGATTTGAGTTCCTCCAGGCATATTCCCAATAGGGAATTGCTGGGTCATATGGAAGGTCAATTTCTAGTTCTTTCAGAAATCGTCACACTGTCTTCCAAAGAGGTTACACTAGTTTGCATTCCCATCAGCAGTGTAGAAGCATTCCTTTTTCTCCGCATCCTTGCCAGCATCTGTTTTATTAATGATGGCCATTCTTACTGGGGTTAGGTGGTATCTCAATGTGGTTTTGATTTGCATTTCTCTGGTGATGAGTGAGGCTCAGCACTTTTTCATGTGTTTGTTGGCTGCCCGTGTCTTCTTTTGAGAATTGTTTATTCGTGTCTTTTGCCCACTTTTTAATGGGGCTTTTGTTTTTTTCCTTTTGGCGCGTTTGAGTTCCTTGTAGATCCTAGATGTTAGACCTTTGTCAGATATACAGTTGGCAAATATTTTTTCCCATTCTGTGGGCTGTCTCTCTCTACTCTCTTGATGGTTTCTTTTGCTTTGCAGAAGCTTGTTAGTTTGATGAGGTCCCACTTGTCTATCTTATTTCTTATGGTATGGGCATTTAGGGTTCTGAATAGGAATTGGTTGTCAGTTCCAATTTCCATAAGTATGTCTCCTGCATTTTCTAAGATTCTTAAAGTTTGAGGTTTTATGCTTAGGTCTTTGATCCATTTAGATCCATTTAGGTCTTGGATTCATTAATTTTTGTGTATGGTGATAGGTAGGGGTCCTGTTTCAATCTTCTGCATGTGATCAGCCAGTTTTCCCAACATCATTTACTGAGTAGATTCTCCTCTACCCAGTGGTTGTTGTTAGAGGCTTTGTCAGAGATGAGTTGGTTGAGAAATTGAGGATTTGCTTCCGAAATCTCTATCCTGTTCCATTGGTCTATATGCCTGTTCTTGTACCAATACCAGGCTGTTTTGATTACTGTAGCCTTATAGTAAAGTTTGAAGTCTGGAAGGGTAATACCACCTGCTTTGTTTCTTTTGCTAAGGATTGTTTTGACTATTCGTGGTCGTTTATGTTTCCATATAAATTTCTGTATTGTTATTTCCAGGTCCAAGAAGAATGATGCTGGTAACTTAATGGGTATTGCATTGACTATAGATTGCCTTTGGTAGGATGGACATTTTAACAATATTGATTCTTCCTATCCATTAGCATGGAATATTTTTCCATTTGTTTGTCTTCTTGGATTTCTTTGAGCAGTGTTTTATAGTTCTCTTTGTAAAGGTCTTTCACTTCTCTGGTTAGGAAAATGCTGAGGTTTCATATTTTTTTGTGGCTATTGTGAATGAGATTGTGCTTTTAGTTTGGGTCTCTGCCTGCTTGTTGTTGGTATATAGGAATGCAACTGTCTTTTGCACATTTATTTTGTACCCTGAGGCTTTGCCAAAGTCCTTTATCAGTGCAAACAGGTATTTTTTTGACAGAATTCTCTTGGATTTTCAAGATATAGGTTCATATCATCAGCAAAGAGGAATAACCTGACTTTCTCTTTTCCTATATGGATACCCTGGATTTCCTTCTCTTGTCTAATTGCCCTAGCCAGGACCTCCAACACAATGTTGAACAAGAGGGATGAGAGTAGGCAGCCTTGTCTTGTTCCAGTTTTTAGGGGAAATGTTCTTGGAAGACATTTAAAACACAGTTCTCGACCTTTACCAGAGTCCCCATGAAAAGGAGGAGAAGGGTACCTAGACTCAAGAAGTCGCTATTCATTGGCAGACCCATCTGTGGGACACTTCAGACTGGGGGGAAAGTTTGACAAATGTCCATCTAGTTAACCTATTTTCACATTCCTTATGTAAAAGTTCCCCACGTTCTTCTAAATATGACTGAGCTCTCCTAAAATGTATAATATTCCTGGGGTGGGGGAGGAACATTCTGTGTGAGTTAGAAAAATAATTTAATTACTCGTGAGCCTAGGAACCAGCTCTGAAGGTCAAGGGGAAAAAAAATCCTGGACCAGTCAATAATAACTGCTTTTGCCACCAAATAGAACTTTTCTTCCTACACCAGTTTTTCAGGGTCTCATGGTTTGTTTCACTTCTACGTTAATGCTTCAAGAAGCATAGAGAGTTCTAGAAGGAGTAGGAGATATCTCTAGAGCTGCAGGGATCAATTGTTTATTGTAAATAATGGTGGAATAGCCAGGTGTGGTAGCTCACACCTGTAATCCCAGCACTTTGGGAGGCCAAGGTGAGAGGATTGCCTGAGCCCACAGGTTTGAGACCAGCCTGGGCAACATGGTGGGCCTCATGTCTACAATAAATCAAAAAAATTAGCCAGGTGTGGTCGTGGCGCATGCCTGTAGTTTCAGCTTCTTGGAAGGCCGAAGCAGAAGGATCACCTGAGCCTGGTAGTGTGAGGCTGTGGTGGCCGTGAGCGTGCTACTGCACTACAGCCTGGGCAACAGAATGAGACTCCAACTCAAAAAGAAAAGAAAAGAAAAAAATAATAATAATGGTGGAATATGTTTCAATACTAACAATGAAAGTACAGGCATTTGCAAACATTTTAGTTTTAAAAAATAATAAAGATTTCCAAAGTTTTGTCCTTTGTCGTGTCACCCCTTGCTTATTTGTCTTCTGATTGGCTTCCTGGAATGGGGGAGGGATTTGGCCTAGACACATGGGAATGTCTCACACGAAAGCATCATGGGCCATCTGACAGTGCTGTGGTAGGAGAAAGAGTTATTGCCACAACCATGATCTTGTTACATATCACTATAATTATCTTATAGAGCACTACTATGTAGAGCTATAGCACTATGACTGGATTTGCAGCCTTCACTGAGCAGCAGTGACAGAATAGAAATCAGTTTCACGTTGGAAAGGAAAGGCTAACATTTTCACGTGATAAAGAGAAACAGTAGCTCCAACAGGGAACTTATAAACTCTTGCTTTTCAGACATTAAAACTAGAGCTCAGACAGGGTAAGTGACTTGTCCAATACTACAGACCTCATAAAAGGCAGAGACCAGACCTGAAGCCTGGCCTTTCCGTCCTGGGCAGAAGCACCTTCCACAGTGCCAGATATTCTCCCAATTACAAAGGTGGAATTTCAGCCCATGCTCCCAACAGGGGTCAGGGTCCTCAGTAGGGTGAGTACAGTTGAGTTAGAAATTGATACAAATTTTTCAAATGGGGAGCCAAAGGTAGTTATTACCCCTTGGAAGGTATGTCAAAATCCCCACGGAGGTGGCAGGGAGGGAAGGCAGGAGGGTGGCTTGTCTTGTATCACTCCTAAACACCATATAGCTCTTAAGATTCAATGCTATCATTTTTTTAAATAATGTCTTCAAATTTATTATTTTCATAGTACAAAATGAAAAACTAGTCAATGTTTGGTAGTTCAAATGAACAAAAAAAATCATCTTTGGCATGAACATTTTAATGCTAGATAGGCAATGTGGTGAAGCTGCAAAAATCAAAGCAGGCAGAAATAGGATACATTCCTTTCTAAATGTAATCTGTTAGAAAAAAAAATAGTTGTCTTTGAGGAGTAAATATAAACTTTTAGGTGAAAATCAATAAGATTTCTTTTAGGGAAATTGTTCTGACCAATTCTTTAATGTTCTTCTGAGGGAGATAAGTCAGCAAATCGAAATGAGAAGCTCAGCACACAGACTTCTTCAAGGTTTTTGTTTGGTTTGGTTTGGTTTTTTCCCCAAAGAATCTAGTTCTGTGTGAGACTGTCGATCCTTTCCAAATTGCCATTTCTTCTTCTTCCCTGCCAACAGAACCCCGATTTGGGTCTGAGATTCTGACACCATCTGCCTAATGTAGGTGGGTCCTTCCAAAACTTAGGGTGCGCATCATGACAGTTAACCGTGGTGATCTTAATTCTTTCACTACAGATTGATTTGATCTTTGGCACTTAAAGGGGGGATCTACAAGGGAGGAAGGGACTAGTCTAGAAAATAGGCCTCACTGTTAAAAATCAAAACATGGAAGGAAATATCGTTACTCTTTGGTGGATATTATGTGTCTGCATGCGAGACCTGGGGCTGCTACAGTCATCTTGTAACCACGAGGCCAAACATCAGTCATGCCAGATAATGAGAATAGCAGAGAAGATGGAGAATGCCTGGGTTGGTGACACTGCAGAGCAACTGACTTAACCCTGTAACAGTGTGTGTATACATATTTTTTCTCTTTATATTGTTGTTTTATTTTTTTAACTTTTTTTTCTTTTAAAGATGTGGGGTACAATTCAGGGTTAGGTATTACAAATGTTCATTATGCAGGTACCCTTGTTGATAAAGTGTGCCCCTCCTTCCCCAGGCAGACTCCCACTACTGCCAATCCGGCTTCCCCTCCCCCATCGCGGCAGTTTCCCACTACTGCCAATCCTTTTCTTATAGTATGATAATGGTTCAAGGTCCGCTTATGAATGAGAACATGTGATACTCAGTTCTTTGTTTCTGTGAAAGTTCACTCAATATTATAGACTCTAAGTCCATCCAGGTTGCTGTGAAGTTCATGATTTTGTTCTACTTTATGGCTGCATAATATTCCATCATGTATATATACCAAATTTTTTTCAAACTATAAGGACCTTAGAATATGCAGGAGACACCCTTATGGAAATTGGAACTAGCAAACAATTCCTGATCAAAACCCCAAGTGCCCATGCCATAAGAGAGAAGATAGACAGGTGGGACCTCATCAAACTGACAAGCTTCTGCAACGCCAAAGAAACCATCAAGAGAGCAGGGAGACAGCCCACAGACTGGGGAAAACAGTGTATATTTTAATAACAGGATCTCTTTCATATAGTTTTAAGCTTTTTAAACCATGCTTTTGTAGACAAAAGCATCCCAACTGATACAATTTCTAAGACTACTAAGGAAATGCATTGCCATCTTATCAGTGATCCAGAGAAGGAAACATTATTTTATGGGACCAAAGCAGTGAAGCAGATAAATTGTAAACCAGAGGTTGCCAAACTGTATACCACAGACCAAATCTCACTTGTAACCTTTTGTATGTCCAGTGAGACAAGAATGGTTTTCACATGACACATGCAAATTATATAAATTCAAATTTTGGTGTCTAGAAAGAAAGTTTTCTTGGAACACAGCCACATCCACTTGGCGAGGGCTCCTTTCGTGCTACGAGGTCAGAGTTGTGACAGAGACTGCATGACCTTCAAAGCTTAAAGCATTTACTGTCTGGTCCTTCACAGGAAGTTTGCTGACTCTTGCTATAGAGTGGTAGATTTCAGCCCTGAATGCATAATAAATCGCTTGGGGGAACTTTTAGAAATACTGATTCCAGGACCCATCCAGACCAATTAAATAGAAACAGAGTCAATAATTCTCACAGGAGGCCAATGTTGAAAGCCATTACTCTAAGTAATGTGAGTGGGCCACAAAATACAGGTGAGTTTCAACGTGGACACATACAGGGTAACAGGTTAGAGAAAACAAGATCTGTCAACACAGCTTTGGGCCTTCACTTATAAACCAACATTCTCTGTAAACTGTTTCCTGACACCATCAGCTTAATGTGCAGCTGCAGCCAATTCAATTCACAAAACATTTGTGAATTGAATTTGCAGGCAGAACGTCGGGAACAGTGCAAACAGCGCATCTTTGTTCAAATGTTGACACAACTGGCAAACACGGGTAGCCTGGTTGTTAACACTCCAAGGAAAAGAAGACCTGAAGAAAATCCACCAATAGAAGAATTAATATTGTTAACAATTAAGAAGATTTGGGGAAGAGATAATTCTAGCCAGAAATGATCAGGAAGGGGAGGGAATATAATAGAATCAGTGACTAGAATGTGAACATTTTCATTGAATCTATACTAGACCAGAAAATATCTTTGTTATCACACCAAAAACACAACCCATGAAAGGAATGATTGATAGTTGGACTTTACTAAAATCAAAAACATTTGTTCTGAGACAGACATTGTCGAGATAATGAGAAGACAAGCAAGAGATTAAAAGAAAATATTTGCAAAAGACATTTCTGATAAAGGACTATTATCTAAAATGGACAAAGAACTCTTAAGACTCTACAATAAGAAAATGAACAACCCAATTTAAAAATGGACAAAAACCTAAGGAGATAGTTCACCCAAGAAGACAGATGGCAAATTCGCATATGAAAACCTGCTCCAAATCATATGTGGTCAGGGAAGTGCATATTAAAACAAGAATATGATCCCACTACATACTATTTGAATGACAAAAGTCCAAAATACTAACAACACCAAATGCTGGTGAGAATGTAGAACAGGAATTCTCATTCATCGCTCGCAGGAATGCAAAACGGTACAGTCATTTTGGAAGACAGTTTGGCAGGTTTTTTTTAAACAACTAAACATACTCTTATCATTCAATTCAACAATTGCACACTTTGGTATTAAACCAAATTAGTTGAAAACATGTCCACAAACAAGTCTGCACACAAATATTTATAGCAGCGTTAACCACAATTGCCAAAACTTGGAAGCAACCAAGATGTCCTTCAGTGGGTGAATGGATAAGCTATGGTACATCCAGGCAACAGATATTATTTAGCACTAGACACAAATTGGTTATCAAGCCATGAAAAGTTATGGTGAAACCTTAAATTCGCAGTACTAAATGAAAGAGGCAATCTTAAAAGGCCATATACTGTATGATTTCAACTTGATGATACTTTACTGTGCAACTATGCACAGTAAAAAGATCAGCAATTGCCAAGGGTGGGGGGAGGAAGGGAGGGATGAGAAAAGCACAAAGGAATTTTAGGCCAATGACATTATTCTGTATGATATCATAATGGTGGATACATGTCATCATATACTTGTCAAAACTCACAGTGTGTACAACACCAAGGAGTGAACCCTAATGCAAGCTGTGGACCTTGGATAATAATGATGTGTTGATGTAGGTTCATTAGTTGTAACAGATGGACCACTCTGGTGCAAGGTGTTCATAGTGGGGGTAGTTGTATACCTGTGGGTGCAGGTGGTATATGCAAATTCTCTGTACTTTCCCTTCAATTTTGCTGTGAATGTAAAACAGTCCTAAAAGAAAAAAAAAGCCTTCTTTTTTAAAAAGAAAAAAAACATAGGTTATGTAAGAATAAATTATTTTCTAAACAGTTTTATAGTAAGTGATTATTCATTATATATATACATATATATGCACACACAGTATACATTCACTGTATACACATACACTCAGGGATTATCTTAAAGAAACAGTATTATCTTTTAATATGGTGTGTATTAAAAGCTAAATTTCTTCTAAAACTACTTCTAGGTAACCAAATTCAGTGTTTACTTTTCACTCCTCTGCTACTGGAATCAGGCATTATAAGCATCAAGAACCCCTTGAACCTTACAGTGTTCTCATGCCAGGACAGACTGCAATGCTGTTCAAATGCATCTTCTCATTCTTGAATTCCTCAAAGTTCTCAGACAATGCATACAGTCAGATGTTTTGATGGGCAAATATTAGCATTACCTTTAGAATTCTCAAAATTGCATGATTTGAATACAATCAGGTTCAACCAGGTGCAGTGGTTCATGCCTTAATCCGATTGCCTGAACCCAAGAGTTTGAGACCAGTCTGGGCAATATGGCAAGACCTTCTTTACAAAAAATCAAAAAAATTTGCCAGGCACAGTGGTACATGCCTGTAGTTCCAGCTACTTGGAAATCTGAGGGGGAAGGATCACCTGAGGCCCGCAGAGAGAGGCTGCAATAGTCATGATAGTGCCACAGCAATCTAAAAAACATCAGCAAGGCTGAATCCTGTGCCCAGGGTCACATAACCAGAGAGTGGCAGAGTTCAGATGAAAACTCAGATTCTTTTTTTTGAGACAGAGCAAGACTCTGTCTCCCAAGCTAGAGTACAGTGCACAATAATAGCTCATTGCAGTCTCCAATTCCTGGGCTCAAATGATCCTCTCACTTCAGCCTCCTGAGTAGCTATGACACCACCTACCCCCTGACTAATTTTTTTTAAAAGTCTTTTTTTTTTTAAATAAAAAGGGTCTTGCTATGTTGCCCAGACTGAAAGTCCAGATTCTTAAACATGAGTTTAAGCCAAAAAGAAGGTGCCTTCTTCTGACCCAGCAGAGGAGTGGTTGCTCACGAAGGACACAGGCTACAGAATTTGGGACTGGCAGGGTGCTGTGGCTCACACCTATAATCCCAGCACTTTGGGAGGCCAAGGTGAGAGGATTGCCTGGGCGCATGGGTTTGAGACCAGCCTGGGCAACTTGGCAAGACCTCATCTCTACAATAAATAAAAAAATTAGCCAGATATGGTGGCACGTGCTTGTAGTTCCAGTTACTTGGAAGGCCGAGGCGGAAGGATCACTGGAGCCCAGCAGGTTGAGGCTGTGTTGGCCAGAAGCGTGTCACTGCCCTCCAGCCTGAACAACAGAGTGAGACTCCAACTCAAAAATAAAAAAATAAAATAAAGAATTTGGGACTATGGCAAGACTGAAATCATCCAGAAACTGATGCCCAATTCCACTCCACTGGCATTAAAAATAGTCCAGTACTTAGACTCTCACAAGTAGAATGAACTGTGTACTGGCTACTTACAGAGGCATGGTCTTTGCCTGTGCTATACTTCCTGGGAAGGAGTAAAGGAACTCTAGCTGTGAATCAACATGAATAGGTTCTAACCTGTCTGTACCTCATCCATAAAGTTCTCAAGCCTGGGAAGTAAATAATGTTAGTTCACCGTGTGATTAATCAGTTTGTACAAATATGAACCTGGGGGAAACCCACATTTCTAGAAGTTAAATAAAGAATAAAGCCCAACTAAAATTTTATAGAATACATTTAAATATGAATTTATAGTAATATATAAAATATATAAAAGCAAAATTGACAGAATTCCTGTAAATATGTAAATAATCTTCCTTAAGTATAAGTGCAAGCCAACCATCCAGAGAGTCAACCCTGAGGAACACAAAGCAGAAGATAGTAGACCCTAAATCAAGTTCCCACTGGAGACAGGAACAGTCATCTAGATCAGTATCCTTCAAAGCATAATCCATGACCTGCTGCTGGTTCACAAACTATTTGTTGCCAGTCTGAAATGAGATAATTATAGAAATGAAGAGTAAATGTTTAGAGATGTTTATACCAACTTAACATTTTTATGTAAAGTCCACACACAAGATCAGGGAACTCATCTCACTGATCTTGGTATAGACCAAATAAATGACTGCAGAGATTGTGGATTAAGTGGCCTGTAGCGTGATATGTGCATTAGCCTTGTGCAGTAGGATCCAATATGGGCTTCTAATGAAGTGGAAACTTAAAAATAAATAAATAAAAGGTCTTTCATCACAGACAGCTTGAGGGGCACTGACCCAGAAGACGCGATGTCCCAGGCAACCCTGCTAAGCCTTTTCTCCAACTCGGAGCCGGTTTTTAATCAGTTGCTCACCTCTCCCATGCCTGGATCTCATTCTGCACATGCAGACACTCAGGTGCAGAACCACCTGGGGAGACCCTTATGCAGGACTTACAAGCAGGCTGAGAATTGAGTAGTTCATAGGACAGTGCACGACGGGGGCAGAGGGCCTTCTCTTCTGGATAGTGGGAGGTTGAATCACTTTAATACCTCTGTTCTAAAAGTAACTACAGATGACTTTTAGAGACCAATTCCTATCGAATTTATCTTAATAAAGAGGCTGGGTGTGGTGGCTCATGCCTGTAATCCCAGTCCTTTGGGAGGCTGAGGTGAGAGGATTGCTTGAATCCAGGAGTTCAAGACTGGCCTGGACAACATAGCTAGACCTCATTTCTGTAAAAATAAAAAAATAGCCGGGCATGGTGGCACATGCCTCTAGTCTTAGCTACTTGAGAGAATGAGGTGGAAGGATTGCCTGAGCCCAGGAGGTTGAGGCTGCAGTGAGCCGTGATCATGCCACCGCACTTCAGCCGGGTGACAGAGTGAGACATCGACTCAAAAAAAAAGCAATAATTCTACTGCAACAGTAAAAAAAACCATATCTAAGAGTTTAAGGCAACTTAGCTACCCTAAGTTTATGGGAAATGGCTTTTAATTGAGTGAATTATAAGAACATTTTTATCTTAGCTGCATCAAGGATTAGTTTTTTTTAAAAGTATTCTTGAGAATGAGAGCTATCCAGTTGTAATATATGTGGCTGCTTATTTTTTGCTTTAAAGAATAAAATCTTTTATAAGTATATACGAGCCCTCCTCTTTTTTATAAACACCAACGACCGTCTCAGAAGTCATATCAAACCTCACTCTGATTAAAATGGATGTTTCGCCCTGGATACACAAGGACATAAAAATGAGGACAACGGACACTGAAGGCATAGTGAGGGGCATAAGCTTTGAAAAACTATCCATGGGTACCATGTTCACTATTTGGGTAATGGGAAGTTCGATAGAAGCCCAAACCTCAACATCACACAATAAACCCATGTAACAAACCTGCATATGCACCCCTATTCTTAAAAAAAATCAATGTTTTAATTTTTTAAAAGCACTTCCATCTTTAGACTAGCTTTTTTATCCTCAACCCCACAATTCAATAAATGTCTCTTCATTTTCTGTAGCACAAAAGAAAGGTGGTTCACAGGTGCTCCTAAAACACAATCACTATGTGTCTGATAAATTCTGTGACACTCATTCAACATTTATTACACAATTATGGAGCAGGCACTAAGCAAAGTGCTCGGCATAAGAAGAGGTTTCATGGGTTGCTTTGTGTCTAAATAATGGATGAGTATTATAATTCTCATCAAAACTAAAGGAGAAGTTGGCCGAAATAAAAGACTGCATTTCTTGTTGGAATGCCAAATTGCGACCCATTTTTACAGTTATCACATGTGAGACAGTGATAACTAGAAAAAGACCGTATGATAGACAGGAGTGGTGGTCCACACCTGTAGATCCAGCTATCCAGGAGGCTGAGGTGGAAGGATCCCTTGAGCATAGGAGTTCAAGGCTGTAGTGAGCTATGATTGTGCCTGTGAATAACCACTGCACTCCAGTCTGGGCTACAGAGTGAGACTCTGAAACACACACACACACACACACACATACACACACACACACACACACACACACAAAGCGTCAGATATTTATGCTGTGGGTGTATGAATGACCCCAGAGTAAAAGATAACCTGGCAATAAGACATGTGAAGGTCAAGTCCAAATTTTATCCATTGCTAAAACCCACCAACACCTACTACAGGGCTATACAGAGTAAATACTCTTCAAGTTACTCTTTCTAAAAAATGTATTATCCCAAGCCATTTTATTATCCTCACAGTTTCTGTAGGTACTGCAGGAGTAGCTAGTGTCCCCTGAGACCACAGTGGGAAAGATTTAAGGAAGTCTGGAGGTGACTCACTGGCAGGGACCTGGAATCAACTGAACACCTGCTAACTCACATGTGATCTACAAGTGCCCCTCCGTGAAGTTGCTTGGGCTTTCCTTCAGCATGGCTGTTGGGGTCTAAGAGCAAGTGTCCCAAAGAAAACAAGTGGATGCCTTTACTGATCTGGCTTCAGAAGTCGCACAGTATTACTTCTGCTGTAGTCACAGTCTTGTCCAGTTTCAAGGAAAAGGAGCACAGACTTCCACCTCTCAGTGGGAAGTGTGTCAAAGTCACATTATAAGAACAGTATGTTAGAGATAATGTTGCAACCTTCTTTGGGAAATAAAAATCTGCCACATGTATGGAATAAATAATCAGTGAGTGACTAAACAATATTATAGACGGTGCTTCTCTCAAATATTTCAGATTCTCCTTTGAGAAAACGGTGATTACACTTTTGCGCCCCCTTGAGGCTAATCAAGGCCTAGAGACTTGCATTGGTCCATGAAACATGGATGGAAGCAACTAATGTGAACTCACTGCAAGACGCATTTACAGTTATTCACAAACTCACAAATGCACATGTGCAAATTCATCTACCTGCCAATGTATATTTGTTACCCCCAAATCAATACTCACAGCACTTTCTAGTCATTCACAGACATGTGCATACACAGAGCAGTGAAAATTTTACATAGCCCAGAGCATGCATTTCCAACTGAGGTCAGATAAGGCAAAGCTCTGTCTTCTTGTGTTAGCTCTCATACTGAAAACAATGTCCATTTCACAGTCCATTCAGTGCCAATTTTCTTTTGCATTGTTCTGCTTTTACTTGTTTTGTAAAATAACCCTCAGGTATAGTGCTGAAGTGCTGTCTAGTGTCCCTAAGTGCAAGAAGAATGTGATGTGCCTTACAGAGAAGATAATTTGTGTTAGATAAACTATGTTCAGGCATGAGTTATAATGTTGTTGGTCATGAGCTCAATGTTACTGAATCAACAATACATATTAAATATCTTTTTTTTTTTTTTTGAGTTGGAGTCTCACTGTGTCGCCCAGACTGGAGTGCAGTGGCCGCTCCCAGCCACCACAGCCTCGACCTGCTGGGCTCCAGCAATCCTTCTGCCTCAGTCTTCCAAGTAGCCGGAATTACAGGCATGTGCTACCATGCCCGACTGATTTTTTGATTTATTGTAGAGATGAGGTCTCGCCTGCCCAGGCGGGTCTCGAACCCGCGGGCTCAGGCAATCCACTCACCTCAGCCTCCCAAAGGCGCGGGATTACAGGCTGAGCCACCAAGCCCAGCTCATATTAAATATCTTTATATAGAAATACACATAAAACAAAAGTTATGTATTGAGTAGCTGCTGAAATATTGTGACCCGAGGCTCATAGGAACCTAACTCTTTATTTCCCCTAGGAGCAATGGTTCAGTATTTGCTAATTCAGTGTTCATGGTTACTTTAAGGAACGTAACTACCACAAACAATGAGAATTGGCTGAAATTACTTACTGCTGCAAGGCTCTCAGCATTCTCTCTTGCTTGGGTGATCATGGAGGCACCTATTGATATAAAGGTACCAAGTGGACCATCTTATGGAGAAGGGCTGTCCTGAGGCCTCAGTTAGACACAGTGAGGACTTTACATGAGTAAGGAAACAACTGCTGGTTTTTTTTAAAGCAGGGCCTAGGGCATTTATTTCCATGCCCAGGGTGGCACAGACCTGGCAGGCAGCACCACAGGACAGAGAGGAAAGGTAGTGTCAGATGAAGCCAGGCGCTGTGCCAAGCGGCTGCCAGGACCAGGCCAACAGGAGGCTCGGCAGGGGCAGGAAAGAAGTGGGTGAGGTAGGCAGAAGCTATAGGCACTGAGGGGGGTCCCTGGGCAGGAGAAACAGGAAGAGGGATGCAGAGAGGGCAGCTGGCTGGAGCGGGCCGGGCTACGACTGCACGTTGAGCACGTGGGCAGAGCACTGGCAGTGCTAGTCCCAGAGGCAGGTGTAGCTTGGGCTCTGTAGCTCCAAGACATACTTTTCCCAGGACTTTTTCAAGTGCTCCTCATCCGGGTCTTGCATGAACTCGGTGCCCGTGAGGTTAACAAGGGTGCAGAAGGAACACGACAGGCCTGTCCCGGGCCACAGTCGCCAGTCCTGGGTGTTCTCTATCAGCTGCTGCTTGCTGGTGTCTGGGACCAGCGGCAGGAGCCGCTGTCCATTCTGCTGCGGGGCGTTGTCGGCGGATGGGGGAGCCCAGAAGGGCCAGGCCATCTTGTTGAGGGAGGCGCTCGGTGCAAAGATGTACCCCGCGGGCTCCGCTGCAGGGGCCAGAGCTTTCTGCAGTTTGCTCTGAGCCGGCTGGGCCCTGCAAAGACCCAGGCTGAGGCGCTCCCCACAAGCCCGGATCTTGTTCTGGGCTCCGATGTGATTGGGATGCCCCGCTGTTCTCGCTGTCGATGATCAGCACCCAGTCGCCCAAGGCCACTCCAGCCTAAGCTGCTTTGCCTCCAGGAGTGAGCGGTGAAACGAGAGGGGCACGTTAAAGTCCTTGCCCCCTTGCTGCCGGAAGCCCCAAGGCGCTGGCCCCTCCCGCCCTACCCAGGGGGGGATAAAGAAATATGGAAAATAAGACTTATCTCAAAATTTGTTGTAAATCCTAAATAAAATACCTGCCTCGTAGTGTCACATAAACATTGATTAAATATAAATTAAGAAAAAGAACCAATTGACTGTAATGCATCAAAAGAAAACTAATGACCAATTTGAACTATGGGTATAAAACTTGAACCTTCTGAACTTTATTAAACTTCCCCTAACTGAAATCCTATTATTTTGCAGTAAATCATTTTCGTTCCTTCCTTTGTTCTTTTATATGACTAGTTACCACCTTATAAATATGGATAATTCAGCCTAGTCACCTGTTGTTATCTTCATTAATTGAATATTCCAAATCCTAAAAAAATTAATGCCTCCAAATTTAGTCTCAGATTTTCTACAAATAAAACGCTTCCCTTCAGAAAAGGCATTGATTTCTAGAAAAGATACTCTGCAGATCAAAAGAACAACAGATTTTTAAAGCAACAATGTAAATTACTTTCTTTCTTTAAAAAAACAAAAAAAGCCCTGCAATAAAGTTATATTCTTAAATTTGCAAAGGCACCTAAGCAAAATAAACAGGCTATTTAAAAAAAAACAAGTCAGCTGGGCTCAGTGGCTCAGCCTGTAATCCCGCACTTTGGGAGGCTGAGGTGAGTGGATTGCCTGAGCCCGCGGGTTCGAGACCCGCCTGGGCAGGCGAGACCTCATCTCTACAATAAATCAAAAAATCAGCCGGGCATGGTAGCGCATGCCTGTAATTCCAGCTACTCGGAAGGCTGAGGCGGAAGGATCGCCGGAGCCCAGCAGGTCGAGGCTGTGGTGGCTGGGAGCGGCCACTGCACTCCAGTCTGGGCGACAGAGTGAGACTCCAACTCAAAAAAAAAAAAGTCAAGATTCATTATTTAGCCTTTGCTAAATAATTCAAACTTAGCTCTGCATAATAATAGATTTGTTATAACCACTAGAAAGAGCCACGTGTTGTCAGGCTACTACACAGTTGCTTGGGCAGGGAAGGCAAGGAAGAGAAAGGATATCAGTTGCTTTCAAAGCACTAGGCCCGTACAATGTTATATTTTCCAGGAATAAAAAGGAATGAAATACTGGTACATGCTACCGCATGGATGAATCTTAAAAACATTACACCAAGACCAGGCATGGTGGCTCAAGTCTGTAATTCCCGTACTTTGGGAGGCTGAGGCAAGAGAATTGCCTGAGTCCACAGGTTTGAGACCAGCCTGGGCAACTTGGTGAGACCTCATCTCTACAATAAATCAAAAAATTAGCCGGGCATAGTGGTATGCACCTGTAATTCCTGCTACTTAAAAGGCTGAGACGCAAGGATCACCTGAGCCCAGTAGGTCGAGGCTATAGTAGCTGTGAGCATGCCACTGCACTCGAGCCTAGGTGACAGAGTGAGACTCCAACTCAAAAAAACAAAACAAACAAATAAAAAATTACACTAAATGAAAGAAGCAAGTCACAAAAGATTACATAGCATATGATTTCACTTATATGAAATGTCCAGAATCCACAGAGACAGAAAGTAGATTAGTGACTGCTAGGGGTTGGAGTGGGGAGATGAAGAGTAACTACTAAGCTGTACAGAGCTTCTATTTGTACTGATGGAATGTTCTAGAATTGGAATGGTGCTGTTTGTACAGCAAGTCTGTTTTCTGTTGCTCACAACAGAATACCTGAAACCAGGTAATTTATAAAGAAAAGGAATTTATTGCTCACAGTTATGGAGGCTGAAAAATACAAGGTCAAGGGGCCACATCTGGTGAGGGCCTTCTTGATAGTAGGGACTCTCTGAAGAGTCCTGAGATGACACAGGGCATCGCATGGTGAGGGGGCTAAGCGTGCTAGCTCAGGTCTCTCTTCCCCTGCTTATAAAGCCACGTGTCTCACTCCTGTGATAACCCACCAATCCATCAATTCACTAATCCATGAATGAGTTAATTCATTCATGAGGGCAGAGTCCTCCCCCATCCTATCACTTCTTAAAGACTACACCTCTCAACACTTCACATTGGGGATTAAGTCTGAACATGAGTTTTAGAAGAGACAAACAGCATACTCCTTCCCACTAGGATGATTATCACCAAAAGGCCAGATAACAACAAGTGTTGGTGAGGAAGTGAAGAAATAGAATGCTCATACCCTGCTAGTGAGAGTGTAAAAATGGTGGGGAAAAAACAGTCTGGCAGTTCCTCAAAAGGTTAAACAGAGTTACCAATTGACCCAGCACTTCCACTTCTGGGTATTCACTCAAGAGAAATGAAAACATACATCCAGGTCATTGTCTTGACTCTGGTGTGGCCATGTGCTCTTTGAGCTATGGCTGTCACCAGGCTTCTTGGCTTTGGCCCCGCCCCCACCTTGGGGAGATAAATCTCTCTCCCTTCTCCTTCTCTAATTTACTTTAAATAAACTTTCTTTCTTAACCTTTTTTGTATTGCAATTCTTTGCATTACTTGGATCTCTGGGTTACTGGTGCTGCACCTTCCCTCATCCCTATAGCACACCGCCTTACCCTCTCTGGACCTTAACATTTTTGGAGGTCCCACTGAGATTTTATCTCTCTCTCTCTCTCTCTCTCATTTCCTAACTGGTGACCCTCGGTGGACTGTGTTGGAACCTGGTGGCAACTGAAAGCTCTGGCTGAGTCTACACTTCAGTGTGCTGGAAGGCCCCAAGGAAAGACATCAGACCGCTATGGCCCGACAGGGTAAGGGACTAAGGTTAACTCTTTACTTCCTTCTAGCCAAGATTTCTGAGTTTTCCCGCAGACCGAGCTGGATCTCAGAGGACAACTGACGGTCTCTGCCTAGGGCTACTCCCTAGGGAGGCAAGATGTCCCCGAAGGAAAGTTCGGACCGCCAATGCCTGCACGGGTGAGAGACAAAGTGCTTGGTTTCTTTGCTCTTTTCTTCTCTGGCTGGCGAAGTAACTCCATGCAGGACCTTGAGATGCCAATAGCTGTATGGTATGCCTTCCTGAGTCTCCGGGAAGTCATTCCTCATTTATCATCCACACACCCACATATTTAGATGCGTGCTCTTACCCCCTCCCCCGGCTTTGGTTTGGGTGACTTTCTGGGTCTCTCGGGCTTTTCCGGGTCTTGTCTTGGAAGATACCTCATAGCGCTCCAATTGCTGAAAGTCCTGGTACCAGGCCTTCCAAGACACGGTGGAGCATAGCGACCCATGAGCTCCAGTGGGCACGGGGACAGGAGGACGCGCTCTCTCCCTGGTGACTCACATCCTTTGTACTGATTCCTTCGAACCTGTTGGGGACGCCCGTCAGAGGATCTGGATGGGTAAGGCCCAGAAACAAATCCATGAAACCAAGAGCCCATCCCAGCTGGATCCCTGTTTCCTTTTATTACTACTTTGCAGGCCCAGCACCGACTCCAGTCCACCTTGCCCCAGCTGACCCTTTCATCTGGTGACCAAGTACAGGGAAATTCCACAATATGAGCTGAAGGAATGACGGGCCAGAAGGTGGCTCCTTAACTTCTAAGACACTCCTGCAGCTTGATTTATACTTCACAAGAAATGAACTCCCATATATTTAAGCCTTTTATGCGTTAGCTCGCCACCCAGATATTTGTTCCTCTTACCATATTTCTGTGTTGGCTCCCCAGACCTCATTGCCCATAGAGGATACTGATTCTGCTGACCGAGCCATCCCTCCCTCAAAAGATTTTTCACCTCCTTCATACTCTCCTATTTCTTTTACAACTCCGATTCCTGCTTTCCCTCTAACAACTCAAATGCTGACCCAGCTGGTTTAACTACTCCTGTCTCTTGTGATCTGCTTTTGCTACTCCACTCCATCAGTTTCCCTTCCTTTTCTTCCTTCTTACCCTCCACCTTTACCTGCAGGGGAGGGAGCTGGCATCTACGGCCGTGACACCTAGCCCTGGCCCCCAGTCTCTCTTCTCTTTTACCTGCAGAGGAAGGGCCAGTGCCAAAGGCCACAGCACCTGACCCCAGCCTCCAGCTTTCTTGTCCTCCCTCCCGCCCACTGCTTAATAACCCCCTGGTGGCAGCCCTACTAGCTGTTGCAAGTCACCACTCCCACATGTACTTGAGAAACCCATTCAGCTTTCCACATGGCTTAACAGGTCTCTTCTGGGGGGAGGAGGGGTGGCCAGAACAAAAGATATTAAAGTTCTTGTTTGTTGTTTTCTTATGATAAATCTCTCTCAAGTTAAATTTAAACTGGAACTATATTAACCTTCCCTCCCAGATGAAAGTAAAGAGATCATGTAAATTAATCCTATTAACTAACTACAAAAAAGGTCAATTGTAATTTTAATCTGTTTTTCCAACCAAACTTGTAAGTACTCTAGTAAAATTTTACTTCCAACTTTACCATAGGTTAACGTTAGTGCAAAATAAGACCACTGTTTACTATATCAGGCTTACTAAAGTTGTATTTTATAAACAAAAGGTTAAATCACCTGTTGTGCCTAACTAGCACCCTCTTATAAGAAAGGTAAAACTTTAAATGCTAGACACCTTGTGTTACATGATAAGGTTTAAAAACCGGTTATTCCCACCTGGTTAAGTCACTTTTACTAAGCCTAGTACTTCTCCTGCCAGAAATAAAATACTGGGTACTCTGTGTGAGCACATTAAGGATGGGAACTAATCACTCTCACCTTATTGTCCACACCTTACAACTAAGACTACAGTTTAGTAATTCATAAGAGTTTTTTAATAACTTTGCCTGTTCATAATTATAAATAAGTAGGGACAGTTTATTACACATCCATGTGGTCTGTTCACTCTAAAGAACTTTACATCAGATTGTTACAGAGAAATGGTTATAAAGTTTCACATGTATAACTTATTAAAAATGAGCTTTTAAGGTTTTTTCAACCAAAATATTAAGAAACAGTGCCAACATGGAAGGCTGCAGAACCAAAGGGCCAAAGAGACACCCTAATTGGCAATCACTGTTAATGACAAAACTCCAACTGCCCATCAGACACCTGGTAAGAGCAAACTTGCTAAAGGGATGGTGCCCATTGCTTATGGGTACACTCTGGGGGAACTGAAAGCATAGTTGCCCCCAAAAGGCCTTAACCTCCTGGACCTTGTCCACTGTGCAGGCCAGAAAGCCATTAGGAAGCAGATATACTCTCTTCTGAAGAGAGGAGAAAGCACTTGGCTCACAAATGGTGGCCACTCATAGAGGTCTACAAATCTGCTAAACTGACTGGCACTGGCTCACCATCACCCCAACACCCCCCCTAGGTAAATATTAGGGTGCTGGAACCCAAATTAATTTCTTAACTTAATGCAAGTGCTAGTCTTTTGGTCCTGGCCATCCATGTTGAAATATAGCCTTAAGCAAAATAATTTTCTCCTTTAAACAACAGGGGGAGGGGGAAAGGAAGAAACAAAATTCTATTAGCCCTCCCTCACCAACTTTGTTACAAAAAAAGTGAGGGTTTTTTTTCCTTTTCAAACTCTTTGGACTATCACTTTGGCTAAATAAGTAACTTTTACAATAACTACTGTAATCTTGTGTTATATAACATTATGCTTTTAAAATTTTTAATACTTAAAATCTTCAATTTCTCCATTCAGTCTCTCTAGGGTGAGATAAGAAACAAGCCCCAGAAGCCACATCTGCCCTGCACCCTCCCGAGCTAACTGAAGACCAGGTAGATTGATTTCGCTCACAGAAGCTATAGTGCTTTTCAGTGCCAAATTACTAATGACTTTGGAATCTCCGTCTAGGCACAAAGATTACATTATTTTTGTTAAACTTTATTTAAGGTAATATTTCCTTGTCAGAAGGCCCATATCATCCCACTCCTCTCATCAAAAGTGGGAAAATGTCAATCTCTCATCTTGCTGACATAGAGGTTACCTGGGCTTCACCCTCTAGCATATCAATCGTTATAAAGGTACATCAGACCTATTATAAAACAGAGGACACTGTTTTCTCTTGCCAATGTTTACCTGTTTTAAATTCTCAGTTTAAGCTACAACCTAACTACATGTTGCTAATGTTTTAAAGTTTTCTTCGAACTTTGTCAAAGTAACTGTATTTCCTTGTTTAAGTTATTAACAAAACTCCTTATAACTGTCTATAAATTCTTATCACGACCCAAAAAGACTAAAAGACAAGCTGCGGGGATGGAAGTCTACATATGGACTCAGGAATTTACTGGTGCAACAGTGAGAACTGCCTGGACTCCTGTAACTGGTATCAACCCACTGGGGTGACTGTAAATACATTTTATTAAACATCAAAACTTGCTATGTTATAACAGTGACTATAATGGACTTTACTATAATAATATTAATTCTTATAGTCAATACTTTGGATACAAATACTGAAAATCCTTAACGCCATGGGCTCCTATCCTCTCATCCCCTCCTCTTGCTCTAGACAGGTAGGGACAGCTCTATGCCCCATGTACAGCAGGAAGTAGCTACAGAAGCCTAATCTTTGTCCCTGTTCCCAGGTATAAGTAAGAATATTTTAAAAATAGCAAGAGGTGGGAATGAAAGATGGTTCCTAAACTAGAAGAAACTTAGCTCATTCTTAGTTTAGTCTTTTTGCCTCAGCATGACCATTAGAACGTGTTCAGACACTATTGCAGGACAAGCAACAGCCTGTCCCATGCCCCCGGGGCAAATTTCCCTCATATGCAAAACCAGGACAGCCCAACCTTTCAATTCATGGTTTAACATCATAACCTCTAGTAAACTTTTAGGTTCCTTTGTCAAGGCTGAAGATCAAAGATCACCCTTTGGCTGGTCAAAGTCATAAAAGTGATAATACTGCCACCTTTGGTCAAGGAGTTTGTAAATTGCAAATGTCTAACAAGTCTCTTGCAGGGAAAAAACCTTCCAGGCCCAAACTCCCCAAGTTAACCTAATCAGCCGTTTGTGACCTACAAGACACAGATAAACCTCACCATGGTAGCAATCACGTGACTAACCCACCCATCTGCCTGCTGTCCATCACCTGATGTCAGTACCTGTGCTCGCCTGCCCCTTTGCAATGACGTGGAGCGGACCACCACCCAATCACCTTAATGATCTTTCTCCTTCAAGGGGAATGGTTAAAATAACTCAACCACAAGCAACCAGTGGCCATTGCCTTTTTAGACTCTGCTGTGGCTATGTGCTCTTTGAGCTATGACGGTGGCCATGCTTCCTGGCTTTGGCCCCTTCCCCCACCTTGGGAAGGTAAATCTCTCTCCCTTCTCTTTCTCTAATTTACTTTTAAATAAACATTTCTTTCTTAAAAATGAAAACATACGTCCACACAGAAACATGTACACAACCATTTGTAGCAGCATTATTTATAACAGCCAAAAGTTTGAAGCAACCCATATGTTCTTCAGCTGATGAATGGATAATAAAATGTTTATCTAATCATTCATAAAAAGGAATGAAGTACTGTTACATGCAACATGGATGAGCCTTGAAAACATTTTGCTGAGTGAAAGAAGACAATCACAAAGCATCACATGCTATTGTGAGTCCACTCATATGAACTGTCTTAAATAGGTAAGCCAGAGAATGGGGGAGCAAATTGGCAGTGGCCTAGGCTTGGGGCATGGGGAGTTAGGGAACAGTGGCTACAGGAAATATGCTTTCTTCGGGGGAGGTGGGAGACTGATGAGAATGTTCAAAAATGGTGATGATGGTTGCACAACTAGAATATACTAAAAGCCATTGAATTAGTATTCACTTTACTTATTTGTTTGCTTGTTTTTTGAGTTGGAGTCTCACTCTATTGCCCAGGCTGGAGTGCAGTGGCACGCTCACGGCCACTGCAGCCTCGACCTACTGGGCTCTGGCGATCCTTCCGCCTCAGTCTTCCAAGTAGCTGGAA
>NW_007247836.1:0-9617 GCF_000164805.1 Carlito syrichta
ATATTATGCAGCCATAAAGAAGGACAAATATATGGACTTTGCAGCAAATTGGATGGATTTGGAGTCTAGCATACTCAGTGATTTATCACAGAAACAAAGAACTGAGTTCCGTATGTTCTCACTCATAAGGTGACCTTGAACAATTATAATGCAATAAGAAAGTGACTGGCAGTAGTGGGAAACTGTCGGTGGGGAGGGGGAATTGGCAGTTGAGGGAAACTGCCAGGGGAGGGAGGGACATACCTCATCAACAAGGGCACCTGTATGATCAATGTTTGTATACCTAACCCTGGATTGTACCCCACATCTGTATAATAAATAAATTAGTTAAAAAAATAAAATTAAAGAAAAAATAAAAATAATTTGCGTGAGGAAGGGGGGGCCACCCTCATCAATAAGGGTACCTGCACAATGAATATTTGTATATCTAACCCTGAATTGTACCCCACAATTTTAAAATAAAAATTAAAAGAGGGAAAATAAAAGAAAAAGAAAAATAATTTGTGTGCTTTTAAAAGATGATCGGAATATTATTATTATTATTATCATTATTTTACATCTCATTTGATACAGATTTTCAGCTACAAAAGACAAAACTAAAGAGTTACTTAGTATTAGATTCAGGCATGTAAAAGGACCTATTACTATAGAGAAGAAAGTTATTTACTCTACCCTATCTTTGCAAAACAGAGGCTATGCTCTCCAAAAAAAGGGAAAGAAACAACAAATCTCTCATAGTTTCTGCAAAATGCTCCAGAATTGTATTATAGATGCTCTGTTGCCTCAAGTAGTTTATAAGCAACCGGGGGAGAAGAGATATGTTTGTCTTTTAAGCCTTTCTTGTCTGCCAGTACCAGTCCCAAATATCTGACAAAATAGACACAGGAAAACATGCTCTTTAAATTGAAGTGGAGAAAAAGAAGATGCTTACATTTTCTTTAAAATATAAAATTCCGTTATAGCTATCTTTTTTATTTTTCCATAAGATTCTGGCTGCCCAATTTTACAATTGCAAAAGGGTGAAGGCAGATTACTCAGGAATTGGTCAGCTAGAACCTATTGGTTAGCATTTTCTTCCTCTAAAGCACGCTGCAATAAAAATTCTTGTCTTGAAAAGTAAGCATATCCCTAGACTAAAGTTTCTCCAGTATCATCAAAATAATTTCAAGTTTTTACTGAGTTTAAGACACAAGGTAGGCTTTTCCTTAAGTATACAATTGATAATCAAAAAAGAAAAATTTTCCAGACAGTTAAAAATTGTCATTGGACGGTCATTATCTTTGTGGTCCTAATATAGTGAGCCTTGTAGGGAATCGTGTACAACAAGAGTGTCATAACTGGTCCTGTTAACTCTCTAACTTATCATAAATACCACTTCAAGTTTATACTATGCAGCAGTAGCCTGCTTTTGTATTTTTCCTATCTGGAAACCTAACTTGTTAGACCTGCAAAATGAAGTCCATAATATTGACGATTTAATTAGGACACCTAATCAAATGACAATATAACACACTAAGCTTTGAATAATACCAACAACAATAAAAATACACTTAAATATTAATTTTTTTCTTCAGTTTTTACCCAAGTTTTCACCTTTCATGTATGAAGCACGCACAGTTTCCTGCTAAAGTATGTATAGGATCTCCAGCTAGTAAATTGCTCTCCCCTTTTCCTTGAGTTATACTGTGTTTATCAGTGCCCTGCTTGATATGTAAACTGCATTTAATTGCTTTGTTTCACTTATGCTGGACATGGCTCCTGGGGATGAGAGTGGGGAACAAGGAAAGTGAACCTCAGAGTGATTATTTTCTCAGATGTTGAGAATATCCAGATTATTATTTTTTAAAAAAAGCATTAGTGCTCCTATGTGAGTGTTACTTGACATTAGATGGCAAGATGTTAAAGAAAGATACAATTTTTGACTGGAAAAGGTAGAAATATCTCTTCATTGAAAGTGATGACCCCATTGGCCAACTTGCTTCTCTAATTTCTCACAATATATAGGCTTCCTTGTGAAGGGCTTCTCAGTTCACAAGAAAAGAAGTACAGTGAAGCTCACTCACATAAAGAAGCCTGAATCGTTATGGAGACATAACACAGATCATATGAGAACTAAAATTATAGCAACATCCAGTCCATTTTCAGTATACACAATGGAAAATTACACAACCATAAGGAAGGGCAAAATTGTGAATTTTGCAGCAACTTGGGTGGGTTAAGAGTCTATAGTACTCAGTGATCTATTGCAGAAACAAAGATCTGAGTACCACACGTACTCATTCATAAGTGGACCCAGAATATTCATCATAATACTGTAAGAAAGGGATTTGTAGAAGGGGGACACTACCAGGGGCTGGTGGTAAGGGGATTGCACATAACATCAATAAGCGTACCCGATCTCAAACAAGGCAAAGTGGGGAACAAAGGAAGGCCCAGTCTTGACCTATATGATGACCACTTTGTACATAATCCTGAATTGTACCCCATACCTTTAAAAATGAAGAAAAATGAAATAAAATTATAGCAAAGTGTTGCCGGGTGAAATGTGGTGAACTCATGGAGCATCACACCACACACCACCCAGCAACAAAAGGACAAAAACTTTTCTTTCTCAGATACTGTGTGCTGTCTTGTCCTTATTTTTGTCTGCACATTTGCTCAAGTCTTCACTTTCATAGCAGTTGGTTTTCTTATGACTTAGATTTGCACAGTCTTCATGCCTAACTTGACTGTTAGAGTTACAGACCATTCAACTCCATTTCTTATAGTTATATAATCTCTCAGCTTCCTAAACTTAATCTTGAAGCAAGAATTGGGTTGAATAAACTTAATTTCTAATTTACCTTTTATTTCAGGCACTAAACATTGGCCAGTTTATAGGTGACATCTTTGGGTTTGTTACCCAACTCTTTTCTAATAAATCATTGTGTGGTGGCTGCCTCTAGTATACAAGGCGTTTCTACTTCTCAGGAGCTATAGATTGGCAAATATATTTTATTAACTGAGGATGGAAATGGAGATGGTAAGTACCCAAAAACAAATGAGGAGACTTCAGAAAACTCATGGAGAATATAGTTAAAAGATAAAAATAAATAAACATAAACTGTATTTTTCAAAATAAGGGTTATCTAGTTTAGACACTTTTGTAAGTGATGACACAAACCATTTAGTCCGTCCTTAAAGAACTGAGGATTTGGGAACTTTTTATATCATTAATTGAAGAAAAATGAATCTTCTTTAAAGATTTGTTAAGATTAGGAAATTAAAAATGCCAGAAGGAGCCAAATCAGGACCGGAAGGTAGATGCCTAATGACTTCCTTTTAAAACAAAACTACTGTAAGATGAGAGAAATGAGCAGAAACATTGTCATGGTTAAGGACTCTCTGGTAAAGTATTCTTAGGTATTTTTCTGCAAAGTTTTGCAAATATTCTTAAAACACTCTCATCATAGGCAGCGGATATCTTTATTTGGCCCACCAGAAAGTCAATAAGCAAAATGCCTTGAAAATTCCTGAAAACTATCGCCATGACCTTTGATCTTGACTGATCTGCTTTTGCTTTGGTGAGAACACCTCTATCTCTTGTAGCCATTGTTTTGATTGTGCTTTGTATCTTGGATAATACTGGTATAGTTTCATTTTGTCTCTTGTTACAGTTCTTCAAAAAATGATTCCAATCTTAATCACTTCTTTGACATTTTCATTGAAAACTCTACTTTCATTTGTAGCTGATATAGGCACAACTCTGGTCCCTATTAAGTGCAAAGTGGGTTCAACTTAAATTTTTCAGACACAATTGTGTAAACTGAATCAGTTGAATGCCTATTGTGTTGGCTATTGTTTCTACTACTTATCATCAGTCCCTTTCAATTATGGTATGAATAAGCATGTTTTCCTTGCAAATTAATCTTAATGATCTGCAGCTGCAGGCTTCATCTTTAACATTGTCTCATTCCTTCTTAAAACAAGTTATCCATTTTGTGAACTGTTGGTTTACTTGGGGCATTGTCCCAATAAACTTTTCATAAGTTTCAATGATTTAACCATTCATTCACCCAATTTGATTTTTGTTCTTACTTCAATTTTGGCAGAATTCATGTCACTCTGATAGGGGTGATTTTCAAACTGATGTCATATCCTTTATAGTGCCTTAAACTATATCCTGTTTAGATATGTTATAGAAAGTTATTATGAGTTTACTTTGGTGCAAACAAAATTGAAATCTATGCATAATTTTTTTCATAATACCTATTGTTATGAACTGTCTGTAGTTACCTTGACTATATTATTCTACTTTATGCTAAGATATAATTATTCTTAAAAACAAGAAAAGAACTATGACTGCCCATTGGAGCAGATAAGAAAACACAATTTATAGAAGTTTGTGATTAAATGGATGTAAAGACATAAATAAAAAGATAAATTTAGAATAGCTTGCACATTTGGAGTTTGACTTACTCCGTGTAGGTTGTTCACAGTCATTGAGGTAAAGAATATACAGAATATATCTAGATAATAGTTTTATATATTATATCTAGAAAAAAATCGAGGCTAAAAACAATGATTATCAGATTATTTGAGAGAGATTAAAACCTGTATTAAAGACAGGTATAACCTGTATAATCGTATAGATTGAGCAGTGCATATGGCTAGAAAGAGATCCTGAAACAATCTAATTTTAAGAGATTGGACAAAAAACATGGAGCCATAAAAAGAATAATGTGAATGAATGACAACATTTATGAAGACAAAAAGCTATGAAAACATTAAAGTTTACTGTCACACTTAAGGTTATATTTGATTGCATAAAACAGAAAACAAAAATAGTAGTAGCATTAAACCAATACAATTTTATTTATCACACAAAAGAAGGATAGAGTTTTCAGGAAGGCAGACCAGGGTTGGCTAGCATGGTTGCTATATAAAATTTACAAGGCCTAAGCTCTTCCCAGATCTTTATTTTTACATTTGTAATATGTAAAAACTATGCTTATGATTCAACATTATTTCTTGACGTCGAGCTATGATGTCCCTTTTTCATAAATCTCCAATGGCAGAAAGCAAAATGAAAACTAGGAATTTGTACATTTCTCCTGTATTTTTTTCACTTTCATTTGAAGACATCAAATAGAGATCAGAACTCTGCTTGCCCAAATCAGAATTCTTCTGCTCTAACAACACCCACACTCTATTCAACAGGAGTCAATATGGGTCCCAAAGGATCCACATCCTCCAGACCTTATCCTCTTCTGCTGTATTTCATTCCATAGGTCTGAAGCACAAGTACAGGGTTTTTAGATGGGCAAAATACATGACTGAGACACTGCTGTATAATATAAACCTGAAGTAGTATAGATGATATGTGGAAGAGACAGTAGGATGAGTTAGAAGTTCCTTGTCCTACACAATCTTCTACAAGTTTGATTATATAAGACTACACATAAAATGTTCATCTAATCACATTTACTGAAAATAATAATTTTTTACTTAATTTACTATGTATTTAATAAAAAAACTTAGCCTCTGTATCAAAAACAGGCAGAAACCTGACATTTGTTTGATAATACTGGAAGTGCTTTATCTTCATTTTAAAATTAGGAAGTAACCAACTACATCACTCTCTTGTATGTTATATTTGACGGATTTATTTTTTCCTAAGTCTGAGCACTTAGTATTTAGCTAATTAGGACTGATGTAATAATTTCTCATCAACTGCAGATAGCATCATAAATGTGCTGATTAAATGATGCCTGCTCAATGCCAAATAAATGATGCCCACTCAATGCCAAACTTTTTCACTTAAACAAAAAAAGCGGAAGGCAGAAGATTAAACTTCATATGATTTTTTAAAAAAGAAAACTGTGACTATCGGCTGTATATAATGCCAATTTTTAAAAGCACCAAACCTGCAATTTATAGGTGTCATTTGGGCTGAACTACATGAAAATAATGTTGCATAAAAAAGAAGAGCAATTCTGGGAATCATTCAGGCCTTTCTGATATACTCTAAACCTCATTCTCACTATGAAGTCACCACAAGTAAGGTTGCAATCCACCGGATGGTTGATGACTGTTTTCAGATATACTAGTAATGACAGACTTGCCTCGTGGATAAACCAGGAAAGCAGCAAATTGCATGCCATCTTTTTTTTTTTTTTTAAGTCATGGAAGAGTGAAAGGGCATCTTTAACTTAAAGCCAAAGAAAAAAATTATACAGAAGGAAAACATGAAATTTTTTAAACAAAATAAACAGTATTTTGACATGTAATGAATTGCATCCTTGTATTCAATTTATTTCTAGTTAAAAAAAATACTTCTTTGTATGGGACAAAGATGGAAGTTTAAGAGATATGAAGAAGAATGGGACTTAATTTTACACCCAAGAAACTCAAGAACAAACTAGAGAGACAGATAAAACCAATATACATAATACAAGAGTGTAATAGAGGAAAAAGTGGTGCTTGATCAGCCTAGAAGAGAGAAATCTAAATCAATTTGGGGCCGTCGAAAATGTTTCCCTGAGGAAAATGTTGAGTACGGCGAATGTACACATAAAAGACTGAGGACTATCAGGTAATTCATTCATTAAATGATAATAATAATGATAATAATAATAATAATAATTTACTTAAGATTTACTATATGCTTATGGTTATTTTATTTTATTTTATTTTATTTTATTTTTTTGAGTTGGAGTCTCACTACATTGCCCAGCCTGGAGTGCAGTGGCCGCTACTGGCCACCGCAACCTCGACCTGCTGGACTCCGGTGATCCTTCTGCCTCAGCCTTCCAAGTAGCTGGAACTACAGGCGCGCGCTACCACGCCCGGCTGATGTTTTGATTTATTGTAGAGATGCAGTCTCGCCAAGTTGCCCAGGCAGGTCTCGAACCCGCGGGCTCAGGCAATCCACTCACCTCAGCCTCCCAAGGCACAGGATTACAGGCTGAGCCACCGAGCCCAGCTGCTTATCGTTATTTTAATGCCTTAACAGAAGTTTCCTAAATTAATGTTAATAATATTTTGAGATAGACATTACAATTATTTTTATTTTGTAAATGGACAAACAGAAATGAACTGACTTATTTAATATTACACAGTTAAGTATGTATATGGTTTCTTCAAATTTAGATTGTTTATTATATAACTGACAACCTGCTCAAAGTCTGTTCTTTAATCCATTGGTAATTAATTATGGTATATGTCCTTCCTCTTTTTCTTGTATTTCTAATATATCTGAAGAATATTGGTCTGAAAAAGTATTTTTGCTTATTTCCTCTGCACTCTTTCATTGTCCCATTGGAATTTCCAAAAGTGATTTATTCTGTGGTTATTTGTTTGTTTGCTCAGAAAGAATTATACAGTAAGAAATCATTTTCTCTATTAATTTGGTAAACTCCTTTTTACCATTTTTGTAAAATATAACTTCTGCACATATATTGACTGTTTTCTTTTTGTTGTTGTTTTGAAGATTCTGGTGTATTTATCTCTTTTTAGCATCGTCTATCAAATTTTTTAGAATCATCTATCAAATTTCTTATAATATTTTTATAAAACCTCTATCATAAAACTGCAACGTCAAACTCTTGTATCCTCTTACCCCTTTATTTTATTTTATTTTATTTTAAAAGAATTCAGAGTTTCAAAGATTATTTATAGGACACATAGAATATTGTCATGTCTAATTTGTTTATTTTTCTAAAATTGTTACTGAGTGTTACCAAAGGGATAATTCTCTGGTAATTTGTTTTCTTCAAATTTTGATTTTAGTATAACACACTCATTTTAAGCATGAATAAAACAAAGTAAAACTTTCTTTTGTAATATCTTGTCACTATGCAATTTGAAGACTCAATTCAGGGCAGTAGCTGTAATTCAATGAAATAGTGATCAACTTTGACCTATGTTTTAATTAATTTTGCAATCTAAGAATATGCAGTCTGACAATTAAGTTCTCAAACCATTAGAAAAAGTGCTACAAACCTCATTACTGAATGAGTCACCTTTGAAGTACTCCTCTCTGGAAGCCATGCCCTGACACCAGTGCCTAGTCAACTTGTCAAAGTAATCTTGGAAGTCTTTTACTGGAATGGTTCATCAGAGCTGTCATCATATGAACCTTGATGTCCTGAATATCATCAAAATGTCTTTCTTTTAATATTTTCTTTATTTTGGGGTAAAGAAAAAAGATATTAGAGGCCAGATCAGGTAGGGAGGGTGTTCCAATACACGTTTTTCCTTACTGACCAAAAAAACTCCCTCACAGACAGTACTGTGTGAATTGGTGCATTGCCGTGATGCAACAGCTCTTTCAGAGCCATTTTGGCACACATCTTTTTCATGCCAAGATTTTCAATTAAGACTTTCCTGTTTTTCTATCAATGTTTATCTGGTTTGCTATGCTTCTCACAGTCAGCTGACAATTTTGATGCACAATTTGAGACATTTTTGCAATGTTTTCATCAGTTCTGCTTGTTACTGGGTGTCTTGACCTCTCTTCATGAGTGATGCTTTCTGTCCCCTCAGAAAAACATGTAATCCATTTGTACACCTCTGTTTTCTTCATATATTAATCCCAAAAATTTGGACTAACATGCCCCTTATTTAATTCCACTCTTGTCAAGTTTAACAAGAATTTTAATGTTTGTTTGTTGCTCTAATTAAAGCTCTGACATCTTCCCGATGGTGCACAAAATCATGCCACAACAATAGTGAATGTTACTCAACAAGACACCACCATATGTCAACACAAACACAACTGTGAGACACTGATATACCAGTGTTATGAATCCTTACTGAGTTGTTTGCACAGTGATGTCAATGTAAGTGCAGAGACAAGTTTACAAACTTAATTGCCAGTCCATGTACATCGATTGTAGAGAACAGTTATTTAATTTAATGTAAAATGAAAGTAAAATGCATTGAGAAGTAATTGTAAAGTATACAGTTGTTTTAACAAATAAAAACACCCACATGAAACATAATTTAAAATGCTGTTATATCCATTTTCAATATTGTCTCATATATATTCATTTGGAGAAAATATTTTCCCAATTCCAACTTTCTAAAGTATGAAGTCCTTTTTTTCATAATAGGATATACTAAAATATTTTGTATTTTTATTTGTTTAGCCTCGATTACAGATAGTTCGATGATTTCATTTTCTTTGTCCCATTCCTGAATACCCATACATGAATCCTATAGTGAATAATTTATCACCAGGAAGTCAAGGACACTTTACTATTCTAAGCATGACTCTGTTATCTCCGTTTCCCTTATACAAAAAGAAGAGTCCAACAGGGTCAGTTGAAGAATAAAATGAACAAGCTACTAACCTTCTTAGTAATAAAGTCTGTTTGACTTTCTGTACTTGTACTCTTTTTATACCACTTTATATACCATTTCTACATCTGATAGTGGTGGGCTTGGTAATAATAATCTCAGAGTGAGAAAGAGTTTCTGTTAGGTCCAGCAGGCTGTCACAGCTGACTCCTTGGGAAATTGTAAGTCTTTTCCCAAAAGTTGTGATCTTTTGCCTATACTGGTGATCAGGCTCTTGACTCAGCAACAAGATAGATTTCAAGGACAAGTCACGGAAAGGAAAGTAAAGAAAGGAG
>NW_007247836.1:9745-49359 GCF_000164805.1 Carlito syrichta
TTGATAAGGTGTGCCCCTCCCTTCCTTAGCAGTTTCCCACTACTGCCAATCCGTTTCTTATAGTATTAAGATAATTGTTCAAGATTCGCTTATGAGTGAGAACATGTGATACTCAGTTCTTTGTTTCTGTGATAGATCCTTCAGTATTATAGACTCTAAGTGCACCCAAGTTGCTGTGAAGTTCATAATTTTGTCCTTTATGGGCTGCATAATATTCCATCTATATATAACACATTTTAAAAATTCAGTCCTCTTTCAATGGACCGCATGGTTGGTTCTAGGTTTTTGCTATTGTGAATAATACTGGAATAAACATGCATGTGTAGGTCATCTTTTTCACAGAGTGATTGGAGTTCCTCTGGATATATTCCCAGAAGGGGGATTGCAGGGCTGTATGGAAGGTCAATTTTTAGATCTTTTAGGAATTGCCAAACTGTTCTCAGTGTGGTTTTAATTTGCATTTATTTGATGACTAGTGAGGCTGGGCATTTTTTCATGTATCTGTCAGCTGCTTGTATGTGGAAGGAGCTTTAATTTAGCCAGAATGTGCGTACTAGAAAGAGGAAAATGCAGGTGATCTCCAAGAAGGAGATATACTTGAGGATAGAGAGGACTGACTTTTGAGGATAGAGAGGACTGACTTTTATCTAGTTTTTGTGTGTGTCAGTTTCATATCAGTTACAAGCTATAGGAAGTTTGTGTCAGTTTCATATTAATTACAAATCACAAAAATCTGTTAACCTCTTAACCTCTGGCTTAGTAATTTTCCATTCCCCTCTCCCATGTCTATGCTAGCTAGCCTGGCTCATACCTACTTTACCATACTTAATTACTTAACTTTCTAACATCTTAAATAAAACCTTGTCAACTTCAGGAGGTTCAATTACCCACTCAATAATTAATTTTCCCTTCCTGTAAATCTTAATGTATTTTCTATTAAGCAGTTTTCCCTTGGGATATAAACCATAAAGCATATAATTATGAAATACAAAGGACACTGCCTTCTGAAATATATCATAAATTATTTAAGGAAAGTGCTGTATCTTTTATTTCTAGCTAGTCTTCAAACATCCAGTGATGATTTTCAATTGCTGCCAAAAATTGCCTATTTTTACAATTGATCTACACCCACTCCTCATCTCCTAAACTGAATACTTCACTTAAAAAGAAAAAAAATGGTTATTTGATATTTAATGGCACATTATCTTTCCAACTCAAGTTCAGCTGAAAGTAATTTCTGGGATTATTTGTTTGCTACCAGAAATATTTAGGAATACCCTGCCAAAAAGGAGATTTCAATACTCTATCCTGCAAGTACGTTTTCAGATATCTCACAATTCCAACAGTGACTATAATCCTTACTAGAATGTCAAACTAGAATTTCTCCTGGAGAGTGTAACAAAAAGTTGACTTTAATATAGTCAAACATCATTTTCAATGCTAGATTACACACACATTTCCCAATCACTGTACATCTGATCTTTGTTTGTAAATAATGATTTTTCTAAACATTTAAACTGCATGTTATACAGAGTTTTAGCTATTAAGATTTATTAAGCAATTTTTTCTCACAACAGCTCTGTTTGTTTGTTGTTTTATGCCTGATTAGAATTTACTATAGTAGGAGTTAATGATTTATCTAAGATTATACAGTTAGAATTGGAGACATGTTTTTTAACTCAGAGTCTGACTTGAAAGTCTGCATTATAGTCACTACGCTTTTGTTGCTTTTCTAGATACACTATTTAGCATTTATCAAATCAATATCAATTGGTTAATACGTTCAAGCAAACTCTTCAATTAATCCTTTTGGTTACCCTTTGTAAATGCTAAAAAGTTTATGCTTGACTTTTTCTGAGAAGAACAATTAATCTGGGGAAAAAAACTAACACATATTGATGCTTATTCCATCAGAATATTATTTAATTCTATAGGTAATATGTTTTATTCTGACTGCCTGGAGATCAAGTAAATCTTGATGTGTAAAGTTTTCAGAGATATTTAGAACATTTTTTTTCCAATGGGCAGAGAGTCCCACAACTAAGAAAACACTGTCCAAGGTAAAATTCACATTAGACACAATAGATGTATTGGAAAAAATAATAATAAAATAAAGTAAATAATTGGAAAGTGAGCAAAACTTTCAAAGAACATCACAGAATAGAAATAGAAAAATAAAATCAGAGAAGGAAGTGATAGCTACATAGTGGTACAATGTGAAATGAGACCTAACAAAATTCAGAAAAATACTGGAAAGAAATCCAATCAAATTACTGGAAGCATAAAAAAAAAAATACTAAAATTATGGAATGTTCACAAGGGTATTGAGAAAAGAAAAAAGAATTAAGAAAATCAAGCAAAATTAAAGAGTAGATTAAAAAATATATTTATAAAGAACTCAAGCAAAGGATAATTATATACATATATTTATGCTTACACACACACACACACACACACACACACACACACACACACACATACACACTCCACACACATGTATTGCATTCATATTTATTTTTCTTTCTTTCTTTTCTTTTTTTTTTGTAGAGATGGAGTCTTCCTATGTTACTCAGGGTTGTATAGGAAATCTTCCTAAGCCTCCCAAATTGCTGTAATTATAACCATGAACCACTGCTCCTGGTCTAGATTTTTCTGCATTAGCATTTAATGCAGGGCAACCCTCTTGGGTCCCCTCCCACACTGGGAGATTTTCTGCCCTTTCAATAAATCCTACTTTCTATAAATAAATAAATAACATTTAATACAAAAAAAAGAAAGAAAGCTCTGATGCTGAAATAAATATTTCAATTACATAAGTTTATTAAAGTGAGCAATTTCCTGTACTCTAAACCAATAATAGGACTGTTAACTTTAAGATTATATGACCAACTTATAAGTATAGTTTTTTTAATCCTTTCCACTATACTTAGTCATGTTATGTTTATCCTTTTTTTAATAAAAAATAAATAAGAGAATATATATAAACAGTTGAGAAAAATAAGTGTAAAATTTAACTTAGGTTGGATAGAATTAAAAATCCAAAGATTTAATATTTTAATTACACAAAAAGACAAATATGCTATTTTTAAGACTTGCTAACAGTTACAATTTAAAACTTTTAATGTTTATTGACTATATATATATATATATATATAATGATTGAGAAACAACTTTTTTCATAAATCATTATTTCCTATGCTCTACCAATTAATGTAAGTAGAGTATGTAATAAAATAGGCATTCATATGCACCAATCAAGAGAAAGTGAACTGGTATGGGACTTCAGGAAAGTGAGTTAGCAATTGTGTTGAGCTTAAATATGGTTTAAGGTAATAGCATAGATATCTAAAATAAGAAATATATATCAATCAGATAGGCAAAAATATTACTGTGCTTGGAGAACTATCACACTTCTTGACTTATAGCAAAAGTTCAATCATCTTTTATTTATCTCAAAAAAAAGTTAAAGCAAAACAATCTCAAACAAGTCATTTAGGAAGTATTCCATAAGTAGCCATTGATATAAGAGAGAAAAGCTCCATGCGTGTTAATGTCTCTGAAGACCTTTCAATGGGACAAAGTGTAAAAGTGAGATAGTGATATTGACGATTCTGACCCTGTACAGGCATAGGTTGATGTGAATGTGTGCTTTATTTTTTAATAAGAAAAAAGCTTAAAAACTAAAAAGAAAATATTATAGAATAAAGATATAAAGAAAATATTTTTGCACCGTTGTATAATGTGTTTATGTTTTAAGCTGCTATTGCACAAACATTGAAAAGGTTGACAAAATTGAAACATTTTAAAGCAAAAAACGCTATGGAAAGGTAAGGCTAATTTATTACTGAAGAAAGAAAAAAATTAATAAATTAAGTGAGGCTAATTTATTACTGAAGAAAGAAAAAAATTAATAAATTAAGTATAGCCTAAGCACACAGTATTTATAATGTCTACAGTAGTGTACAGTGATGTTCAAAGCTTTCACTCCACCACTCACTCAATGATGTGCTCAGAGCAACTTTTAGTCTTGCAAACTCTATCGATGGTAAGTGCTGTGTCCGAGTGCAACCTTTTAAAAATGTTCAGCCTGGCTCGGCTGCTCAGCCTGTAATCCCGCGCCTTGGGAGGCTGAGGTGAGTGGATTGCCTGAGCCCACAGGTTCGAGACCCGCCTGGGCAACTTGGCGAGACCTCATCTCGACAATAAATAAAAAAAATTAGTCGGGTGTGGTAGCGCCCACCTGTAGTTCCAGCTACTTGGAAGGCTGAGGCAGAAGGATCGCCGGAGCCCAGCAGGTCGAGGCTGCGGTGGCCAGGAGTGTGCCACTGCATTCTAGTCTGGGCGACAGAGTGAGACTCCAACTCCAAAAAAAAAAAAAACAAAACAAAACAAACAAACAAACAAACAAAAGCATTCTATATCATATCTTTACTGTAACTTTCCTATGTTTAGATATGGTTAGATACACAAATACCTACCATTGTAATATAATAGCCTACAATAAATTTTTTTTTTTTTTTTGAGTTGGAGTCTCACTCTGTCGCCCAGACTGGAGTGCAGTGGCCGCTCCCGGCCACCGCAGCCTCGACCCGCTGGGCTCCGGCGATCCTTCCGCCTCAGCCTTCCGAGTAGCCGGAATTACAGGCATGCGCTACCACACCCAGCTGATTTTTTGATTTATTGTAGAGATGAACTCTTGCTGCCCAGGCCGGTCTCGAACCCATGGGCTCAGGCCATCCACTCACTTTAGCCTCCCAAAGGCGCGGGATTACAGGCTGAGCCACCGAGCCCGGCAGACTACAATATTAAGTACAGAAACATGCTGTGCAAATATATAGCTATACAATATAGCCTATCTATGTAGTAAGCTGTATCATCTAGGTTTGTGTTAGAAGTCTCCATGATGTTCAGAAAAATACAGTATAACTTAAGGATACATTTCTTCTTAAACCGTGTCATTAAACTGTCATTATACTGTGTGTGTATATGTTATATGTTTTCTACATACGTATGTTACACATATATTTGAATGTGAATATATAATTGGTTCTCTTCCTTTGCAGAACCCTAGTACAAAAATAGCAGAGAATGGGTCGTTTATAATAATTATTCAGCTTTATTTTATTTGTGGCTTTGAGTAATTTGAGATGTTTGGAGGTTTTCAAAAATAAAATGACATGATCTAACTTACTTCTTAAAAAATATTGTGATCTATGAGACAGAAAAGGGACAAGGAAGAAAATGAGAAGATTGAGTAGAAGAAAATCCATAAATGATAGTAGTTTAGAATATGAAGATCATGTTGGAGTAGTAAGAAAACATCGGCACAGCCATATATCTTAAATGTAGAGCCAAGAGCGTTAATTCTGTAACTTTTTTATATTTATAAGGTTAGATACATGGATACTATTATGTTATAACAGCATACAGTTAAAGCGTTAGCTCTAACTTTAAGATATAGGCATTAATATATATTATTCATGGATAATGAATAGGGTATAAGGCAAAGAAATTAATGAATGCATGATTTCCACTAAAAGAATTCAAGAAGGATGTTGACAGTTACTAAATAAGAAAGATGAGGTGAGAGGGAAATTAAAATTTGGACATTAAGTATGATTTCTCTAGGAAAATGGAGAGATAAGATAAACATTTGGATAAGCAACAGTTGAGATAATGGACACTGGGGCTATAAGATATAATTGAATCAGCATATAAATATGATGCAAAGTTATTGGAACAGAAAAGCTCATCAGAGGGTAAGTGAAATAACACAAGAGATTAAGAGCCACTAAGAAACCTGGCAGCACTCAGATATTCAGAGTTCAGAGGGATGGCAAGAAAGCAGCACAAAAAACTAAAGAGCTCTCAGAAAATACATGAGGTTGGAAAAGCCCTAAAAAGATATTTACCTGAAAGTCAGATAAGGAAATTATTTCAAAAGGAACGTATGATCAAATTGGATCATTTGTCAAATGTCACTGATAGAACATGGGAAATGAAATGAGAATTGACTATTAGATTTTGGCAACAATTAAGTCATTGCTGAGCTTGAAGTAAGGCATTTCAATCTTACTGTGTGATTTAAAAAAAAAAAAAGCTTTGGGAATACAATAATATAGAGAAGTGGAAACAAAAGGTGTAAATAACTCAGGATTTTAGATGTGAGAAAACATGCCTTTAAATTAGAGTGTAGATACTAGAAATTGAAAGATAAGTAAATTAAGAATATATTTTAAAGCAAAATGTAAGTCTGTGGTCACTGTCTACATATTTAAAAACAAAATAATAATAATAATAATAACAAAATATCTTAAGATGATGGTAGTTTTGAGCCTAGTTGTCAAAAGAGAGCAAATAGGAAAAATGCATGGCTGTCTTGTGATATCATTAGCTAGAAATCAGGATATAAGTCAAGATTATATTTTTAGCAGAAAAAGAAATGACAAGTGATATACTATTAATAGAAATATTAAATTAAGTTTCAGAATCTATTGCTTCATTTCAAAACAAATCAGATTCATATTGATAGAATTTTAGTGTAGTGGTATTTTCTATTACTAAGGTAGAAACTAACAAATTAAGATTAACGTACGCTGACTCTTGTTCTAGATGCTAATGAGTTCTTATTCAATTTACCCTAAATTAAAACCCTAGAATTGGTGCCTCACGCAAGAGTGAATTAGAGAGTGCTAAGAAAGGGCATAGTCAAAATTCATGAATCAATTGGAAGTCCTAATCATGATCCCAAAAAAGAAGATTTCCACACATATTCAAAGGAACTTTTGTAATATTGAGAATGCTTAGTGGTCAATGAAACCACATAATAGAAAATAACAAATACATTACATTAAACAAATAATGTAAGATGAAACTTTTTTAGTCATGTCACTAAAACTGTTAGAAAGGTGGCACTACTGCCTATACTCAAATCTTATTTATACTTTTGGCAGTTAAATTTATTCTTAAAATCCAATTGCTAACTAAAAGGAGGTTGCATTTCTTAAAATATTGATAATTCAATGTATTGGTGAAAAGTAAATTCAGAAACCAGTTAAAATAACTTTTGGATAAAGCATAATCATTTTATATTTAAAAATGCAGTTGACTAGAACAAGTTGTTCCTATAAGAAATTATGAAAGAAAATTCAACAAAACATGACAAACAATAAATATAATTTAAAAATAGATATAGCAATGCATTTTATTTTTATTTTGAATTTGTTTAAAGTAGAAAAATAAAAATGGACTCTTATTTGTACATATTGCATACATGCTAACTTTGGAGAAAAGTGATCACCACTAATGGCCAGACATAACATTAATAAGTTTTGACAATTAATTGATAATTTATGACAACAGGAAATAACCAAGTGTTAGTCAGCAATTTAATCCTAAAAGAGTTGATTGTCCTCAACAAAAAAGGCACTGCACAGACTTTGTTTTCCTAAGTTAAACATTACAGCTAACACTAACAACTACAATAATTGCTAAAAAAATTAATTATAATAAGACACAACAAACTCCTGTTTTATGTAATAATGTTAACAAATCAGTAATGTATACTTAAGCATAACAACAGGCAAACATTAGAGCAAACACTAGAATAAGAAATAAGTTACTCTGGGCTTAAAAAATTTCTACTATTTTAACAAGTTGGTGATGGGGAGCTCTTCAAATGCTGAGTGACTCAAAATCAATTCACTGTGGAAAAATAATTTTTATAAAGTATAGATAGGTGAGAGAGGTAGAAGATGATACGTAAATACATACAAAGACAAATAGATGCTAAATAACTTCAGATAGTTACTTAAATATGTAAACTGGCTTTAAATGCTTAAAATATGATTATCATGCTTTTATTAATTTTGTTCATCTTTATTGCTGCTGAAACAAACTTGGTGACTTGAAACAACACAAATGCATTTGTTATCTTATGATTTTGGAGATCCGAAATCTTAAAATTAAGGCAGGACTATGTTCCTCGTGGAAGCTCTAGGCTAGAGGGACAAACTAGTTTCTTGCCTTTTCCAGTTTCTATAGGCGATCTCATTCCTTGAGTGTATCTCCCTCTATCATTATTCCAACCTCTGCATCCATCCTCACATCTGTTTTCTGTTTCTTTCCTGCTCCCATCTTTCTAAGAGCATTAAATCACCTGGATAATCCAGAAAAAATATTCCATCTCAAGATCCTTAACTTACTTGTATCTTCAAAGTCACTTATGCCGTGTATTATAATATATTGGAAATCTAAGAATTGGGATGTAGATGTCTTTGAGGGAGTCATTATTTAGGCTACCACAGTTTGGAAGAGGAGTGCATTGCATACTTTTAAAAGTATAAATACAGGTGAGTATTCTCTCTAACACAAAAACTGAAAGGGTCAAAAAAGAAACTAATCAACAACATCCCGACCAAAAATGAATGATCTTTTCTTAAGGCAATAAAGTTGGAGTGACTTGCTGAGGGGCAGTGGTTAACCAATACATACTTGCTTTTTAAACTCAAAATGTATTCAAGAAGGCTTTCAAGTCATTGAACATACCCATATTTCATTTTTTGAATGACTGATTTCACTTCAGGGTAGAAATGAACTTTACCCATTTTGTTTGGTGATATGCATGCCATTTTCTTTCCTAGTTTTAATCACTATGAAGAATGTTACCAAAAAAATGTGTATTGGGCAACCACTTCGGGTCCTCTCCCACTGTGGTAACTTTTCTGTCTTCTCAATAAATCCTGCTTTCTTAAAAAAAAAAATGTATACAAATTCTTTTTAACTTATGAAGAGGCTTACATTCCTATAAATCAATCATAAATGAAAATTTTTGTAAGTTGAACCATCAAAAGTTCAAAAGCTCCATGACTTAAAATGGGGTTCTGACCCAGTAAATCTATCCAAATGCTAAAAAAAATTGTAAATCCAACCACCATAAGTTGAAGACTGTCAGCACGTTTTTATCCACTGGTACTTTTATTTCAAAGGCGTTAACTGTCAAGAATGGAATAGTTGGGATAAAAAATATGAAACTCACTTTAATTAATATTAGAGTGCCTTCTTACCCTAGTCCTAAGAAAATATCTGGGATTGAATGATTTATAAAGAACAGAAATTTATTTCTCACACTTTTGGAGGCTAGAAAATCAAAGATCATAGTGCCATTAGATTGGTTGACTAGTAAGGATTTCTCTTTTCAAGATGACATCTTATTGCTTTATCCTGTGTTTTCACATGGTGGAAAGGATGGAGAGAGAAAGCAGGTCTCTGAACCTTCTGTTATAAGGTTATTAAACCCATCCATGAGGACAGAGTCCTCATGGTCTAATCACCTCCCAAGGGCCCCAATTCTTTTTTTTTTTTTTCAGTCAAAGTCTCACTCTGTTGCCCATGCTGGAGTACAGTGGCACCCTCACGGCCACTGCAGACCCTAACTGTTAATATTGTTATCTTGGGGTTTAAGTTCCAACATATGAATTTTGGAGGTGCAAAAACAACCAAGTCATAGCACCTCCCAACACACATTCATCATGTTTCCTTGATGAAATACATAAGATCACCTTTCCCCCAATACTCATGTCATCAGTATGTGTTGTTTTATTTTGGGGGAGTAAAGTAAGTGAAAATTTATTTCTCAGTGTGACTTTAATTATCATTTTTTATGGTTATGAATACATTTCAATTGATTTTAATTTGCTGGTGGAGCATTTGGATTTGCTCTTCTATTAACTATTATAGTCATTGCCTTCATTTTAAATTTTATCCTACTATGTCTTATTAATTTGTAATTATATTATATATGTATAATATATGAATATTATATGTGACATTAAAACCTTTTTCAGATTTATTGTCAGTTAATTAGCTGTTTCAATTTAGTTTTGCTAGTTTTGAAAAATTTTACAGCTACCTATCCATATTTTCTTCTATGAATTTTGTTTTACAACATCTGATTAAACAACAATTCTAAACCTCTTGATTAAACCTGTGACTAACTAGATTATTTTGCAATATATTCTTACTTATTTATGAATTTTGGTTTTAGTTCTTTACACTTTTGATATAGATCCCATTATATATGAGAAATTCACATACAACACTTCTCTTATGTATTAAAATTTTCTGTATCACTCAACCTAAATCTAGATCATTTCTTTCCATCAATTCATAGATACTTACATAATAATCTGATAATTTTGATCCCTTCCAGCAATGTATTAATTCATCAGGTATAGTCCATGTATTCCTCCATTTAACATTTCATAACTCTTTCTAATTTTTATACATTTCTTTAGTATTTGTAGGTAATTATTTTCTCACATGAACATTAAACAAATTTTATCCAATTTCAAAAAATCAAACTTCTGAGATTCTATTTATAGCTAATAAAATATAAGTTATTTAGGACAAGGATGATCATTTTAGTATATTAAATCATTCCTTTCAAGAATTCAACATGGCATTGTATTATCTCATTTTATGTCTGATAATTTTTATCATTATTTTACTTGGAAATTCTCAATATTTCCCATTCATTCGTTCTTAATGACCTTAGAGTTATTTTGACCATTTTATCTAGAATATTTCTGAAAGAATAACTCTAGTTAAAATATGTATTAGCTATATTTGTCTAATTAACATATATCTTACCAATTATCAATTGCTCTTATTTATTGCATTTTCTATTGGGATATCTTGGGTCTCTAGCTTTGTTATCACATCAGCAAAAAGATAAAATATTTTATCTCTTTTTCTAAATATCTTTATAGTTATTTTGTTTCTTCTATTTTATTCACTAAAATCTTTCACTCAGATTAAAGCCATAACATGCATAGCAAGAAAAACTTAAATTCTAGGTCCTGGATTTAGGGGGGGGCTTTGTTTGTTTGCTTTTTTTTTTTTTTTTTTTAGCTATTTTCAATCTATAACAATATTTAAGATAATTTTTGGGAAAGTAATTTTATTATATGTTTAAAATCCCTCTATTTATTTCTATTTACAAAACTGGGGGTGGGTGTGATGGCTCGCACCTGCAATCCCAGCAGTTTGGAAGACCAAGTTTAGAAGATTGCTTGAACCCAAAAGTTTGAGACCAGCCTAGACAACGTGGTGAGAAAGCATCTCTACAAAAAGTCAAAAAGTTAGTGAGCATGTTGGTGTGTACCTGTATTCCCAGCTACTTGAGTGGCCGAGTTGGAAGGACTGCCAGATGGAGAGGTTGAGACTGCCGTGAGCTGTGATCCAGCATGAGCCACAGAGGTGAGACCCTAACTCAAAAATAAATAAAATAAAATAAAATAAAATAATAAAAGTAAAAATTGAATGTCAATAATTTTATTTTATTTATCAGTTTCATTAAAGCAATTATAATATTTAAATATTACAATTTATCATTCAGTATGTTATATTAAATGTGTCATTTAATATGGTCAGTTGCTTTTTAAATATTGAAGCACCATTTTAATTATATAATAGTATTCTTCTTGATTATCCCTGTCACATTGTTTATTTTTATTTTCTATTTTGTTTAGAATGTGCACATCAATGCTCTAAACAATGTTAATGTTTTTATTTTATCCTTTTACAGTATTTTATTAGGTTTTCATAATGAACTTAGGCCTCTCTGCCAACTGAAAACCTTATTAGACTATCTGCTCTTTAAATATTTGTTAGAATGCTATAGCATACAAAATTATGACTAGATGGAATAAGTTATAGTACTGTAAGATGACTAAAGTTAATAACATATCATGTCATATAGTTAGAAGATGGATATAGAATACTCCAAGAAAAAGAAACTATACATCTTTGAAATGATGCATATGCTAATTAACTTAATCTGATCACTATGCATGTACCCTGTAAATATGTACAATTCCTATTCGATAATTTTAAAAAATTGCTAACTGATTTTTATTCACTGCTCTACTGCAATTTTTCATTGTAAATTATGTATTCAGAAGTTTTACATCTTCTGAACCCAATTTTAAAAATATGTGGTTTGTGAGAAAAGTACTTTTTCTCTGCTTTCAAATATATTAAAATATTTATTTGTAAGTTATTACTCCTTTTTTGTTCCTAATCTTATATAATTTTATTTTTCTATTGTCTCCTTACTTGTGTTAAATCATATATTGTTGGGAGCCGGCCACAGAGGTCCACTGAGCCTAAGGGATCAGGAAGGGTCTTTGATCCCGAGACCACTAGGATGCATTTGGGAGCTGTTGACCCCATTTCCTCTCCCTTTTCTGCCTAGCACTACAGCCAGAAAAACTTCTGAGAGCTCAAGCATATAACTCTGAGACTGGGACAAACACAAACTAACTTCAGAAGCTCATTGTTCCCATTTTCCCACAGACTGCAGTTTTGGTTTTCATACTACTTACAGTTCAAACTTGGGTCACATCAAGGAGCCTTAGTGTTGGCCACAGGCTTTTTGTATGTGATCTTAAGATTATAGCAATATAAGTTTTAGAAAATGGGTTATAAAGATAAGTTTTTAGGTAGCCATTTTGTTAAAAGAATGCCGTCGGCCTACTTCAGGTTGGGCCCACCCTGAACTTTGGACTGGGCCACATTCAAAACATTCTGGGTTAGGCTGCCTCAGTTTGTAAGAGTGATCTTTTAAGTTTCAGTAGGACTGTCTAGCTGGATATTAGTATAAATGAGCATGGAATGAAAAAGGTTTATAGGATAGGTTAGTCATAGATTCAGGTTAGCGCTTGTAATGGTTTTTTTAGGTTATCGACTATAGAAACATTGTGCTTTAGTAAGGTATTGTTTCATTGCCTTTGGGGAACATTAACCAAGCGTGAGGAACAGAAAGACAATTTTGGGTTTGTTCTTCCTCATGCCTGAAGGAACATCTGGTGGATGGGGGACGCCCCGCATGCACCTGGCATTGTGTTCACGTGAAAGACATGTGAGAATGGCTTTGCAGAATTTGAGGATAAAAGCCCACTGTAAACCTTCAATAAATGGCTTCTGCTCATCCTGAACAGTAGTCCAGTTCCTTTCTTTCTCCCCAGTCCTTTTCTTTCTTCTCCCTAGTCACCTGCTCTGTCTCACCTCCAGGAACCTCTGAACCTTGGAGGAGCTAGACTCCTGCAATATATTGAATAGGATAATTGTTTTAATAAACATGTGAAAGGACCATATTTGCACTTATGAATTCTCTCTGTTACAATTTTACTTTCTTATTTTCACTTTTTAATCATTTTTTTACTTTCTCCCTCAGATTTATTTTGAAATATTTAGCTATTTTTCTTATATTTGGAAAGGGCAATTTTTAAATATGTTTATATTTTTAAATAATGTATGCATTTAAAAGAACACATTTAACTATAACCAACTTTTGTTCCTGCTAAACATTTTGTAGAAAATGACTTTTAAATAATATTTGTATTACCCCTAGTAATTTTGAGTTTTTCCTGAATTTTATTTTATTTTATTTTTTAATTTTAAAGATGTGGGGTACAATTTAGGGTTGAGCCCAAGAATTTGAGACCAGCCTAGACAACGGTATACAAATGTTCATTATGCAGGTACCCTTGTTGATGAGATGTGCCTCCACTCTCCTGGCAGGTTCTCACTACTGCCAATCCTTTTCTTACAGTGTTATGATAATTGCTCAAGGTCCGCTTATGAGTGAGAACATGTGATATTCAATTATTTGTTTCTGTGATCCATCACTCAGTATTATAGACTCTAAGTCCATCCAAGTTGCTGTGAAATTCATAATTTTATCCTTCTTTGTGGCTGTGTAATATCCCACCATGTATATGTTCCACATTTTTTAAAATCCAGTCTTCTTTTGATATGCAGCATGGTTGGTTTCAAGTTTTTGCTACTGTGAACAATGCTGCAATAAACAAGCGTGCGCAAGTGTCTTTTTCACAGAGTGATCTGAGTTCCTCTGAATATATTCCCATTAGGGGGAATGCAGGGTTGTATGGAATGTCAATTTTTAGATCGTTTAGGAATCACCACACTGTTTTCCACAGAGATTGTACTAGTTTACACTCCCACTAACAATGCAAAAGTGTTCTCTGTTTCCTGCATCCACTCCAGTATCTTTTGTGTTTTGAGTTATTGATGATGGCCATTCTGATGAGTTAGGTGGTATCTCAGTGTGGTTTTAATTTGCCTTTCTTTGATAACTAGTGAGACTGAGCATTTTTTCAAGTATCAGTTAACAGTGGTTGCTCATATGTCTTCTTTTGAGAAGTATCTATTCATATCTTTTGACCACTTTGTAATGGGGCTGCTTTTTGTTTGTTTGTTTTTTTCTTTTTGGCATGTTTGAGTTGCTAGTAGATCCTAGATGTTAGGCCTTTGTCAGATATAAAGTTGGCAAATATTTTTTTCCCAGTCTATGGGCTGTTTCCCTGCTCTCTTGATGATTTCTTTGGCTTTGCAGAAGCTTGTCAGTTTAATGAAATCCCATTTGTCTATCTTATCTCTTATGGCATGGGTGCTTGGGGTTTTGATCAGGAATCAGTTGCCTATTCCAATTTCCATAAGGGTGTCTCCTGCGTTTTTTAAGGTTCTTACTGTTTGAGGTTTTACGCTTACATCTTTGATCCCTTTAGAGTTGATTTTTGTGTATGGTGACAGGTAGGGGTCTTGTTTAATCTTCTGCATGTGGTCAGCCAGTTTTCCCAGCTCCTTTACTGAATAGGTTCTCCTCTCCCCAGTGGTTGAGATGGAGGCTTTGCCGAAGGTGAGTTAGTTGAGAAATTGAGGTTTTGCTATGGAATCTCTCTCCTGTTCCATTGGTCTATATGCCTGTTCTTGTACTAATGCCAGGCTGTTTTGATTATTGTAGCTTTATAATAAAGTTTAAAGTCTGGAAGTGTGATGTTTCCTACTTTTTAAAATTGTTTTTGAGGAAGGATTGTTTTGGCTATTAGGTTTTTTTTATGTTTCCATATGAATTCCTGTATCATCGTTTTCAGGTCCGAGAAGAATGCTGCTGGTAATTTAATGATTGTTGCATTAAATCTCTAGATTGCCTTGGAAAGAACGGAGATCTTAACAATATTCATTCTTCCAAACCATGAGCATGGAGTATTTTTCCATTTGTTTGTGACATCTTTGATTTCTTCGAGCAGGGCTTTGTAGTTTTTGTTGAAAAATTTTTTCAAGTCTCTGGTTAGGAAGATGTCAAGGCATTTCTTTCTTCTTTTTGTGACTATTGTGATGGGATTGTACCTTTTTATTTGGATTTCTGTTAGTTTATTTTTGGTGTATAGAAATGCGACTGTCTTTTGCAAATTTATTTTATAATCTGAGACTTTGTCAAAGTCCTTTATCAGTGCATGGAATTTTCTGACAGATTCTCTTGGGTTTTCAAGGTATAGAATCATGTCTGTCATCTCCAAAGAGAGATAACTTGACTTCCTCATTTCCTATTTGGATACTCTTGATCAACTTCTATTCTCTGATTGCACTAGCTAGGACTTCCAAAACTGTGTTGAACAAGAGGGGTGAGAGTGGGCATCTCTGTCTTATTCCAGTTTTCAGGGGAAATGGTTCCAATTTCTGTCTATTTAGCAGTATGCTGGCTGTGGGTTTCTTGTAGATGGCTCTTACTATTTTGAGATATGTTCCATTTATGCCTAGATACTCAAGGATTTTCTATCAAGGAGGATTGCTGAATTTTATCGAAACCTTTTCAATGTCTAATATTATAATCTTGTGGTTTTTGTTTTTACATATGTTAATTTATTTGTACATTTCTGGTCTTGCGAATGTTGAATCAGTCCTGCATCCTGAGGATAAAGCCTACTTGGCCATGGTGGATGATTTTTAAGATGTGTTTTTGGATCTGGTTTGCTAGGATCTTGTTGAGAATTTTAGCAACAATGTCCATCAAGGATATTGGCCTGTAGTTCTCTTTCTTTGTTGGATCTTTACCTGGTTTGGGTATCAATATTATGTTAGTTTCATAAAATGATTTGGGGAGATATCCATCTTTCTAGATTGCCTGAAATACTTTCAATAGGATTGGTATCAGTTCTGTATAATTCTGCTGAAAAGTCATCTGGTCCAGGATTTTTTTTTTTGGAAGTAGTTTTTGTATGATATAGTCAATTTCCTGGATTTTTTTTGGACTATTTAGAGTCTCAATTTCTTCTTGTGTCAACCTTGGGGAGTTGTGTGATGTCAAAATATCCTCCATTTCCCCTATGTTTTCAAGTTTGTATTCATACAAGTGTACATAGTAGTCTCTGATAATCTTTTATAATTCTTTAGTGTCAATTGTGACTTGAACTGTTGCATTTTTGGTTGTGTTTATTTGGGCTTTTTCTCTCTTTTTCTTGATCAGTCTGGAAGTCCACGAATGTTGTTTATCTTTCAAATAATCAGATTTTGGTTTCATTGATTTTTTGTATTATATTTTTATCTTCTATGTCCCGAATTTGGGCTTTTATTTTGGTGATCTGAATTCTTCTTCTGAAGTTAGGGTTTGGGTAGTCTTGCTTTTCCAACTTCCTTAGGTGATTTGTTATGCTGTTGACTTGTGTTCTTTCCACTTTCTTCATGAATGTTCATAGAGATATGAATTCCCATCTTAGTATTGTTTTCATGTCACCCAAGAGGTTTGGGTAAGATGTTTCTTCATTTTCATTTGTTTCCAGGTATCTTTTAATCTCTGTTTTGATTTCCATGTTGGCCCTGGAGTTATTTAGTGTCCATGTCTTTGTGGGTTTGGGGGCAACTTTATCGGTATTGATATTTTTATTCCACTGTGGTCTGAAAAGGTGCATGGCAGTATTTCGATCTTATGGAATTTGTTTATGCTTGATTTATGACTGAGGATGTAGTTAATTTTAATGTATGTTCCATGTGGCAGTGAGCAGAATGTGCATTCCATAGTTGGGTGGAGTGTTCTGTAGGTATCAGTTAAGTCCATTTGGTCAAGCATCATGTTGAGGTTCCGGAACTCCTTGTTGATTTTTTTGTCTTGATGTTCCTTCTAGGTCTAGGGTTGTGAGTGGGGTATATAAGACCCCAGCCATGATAGTGTTAGAGACAATATCTTTTTTTAGTTTACCTAGAGCTGCTTTATACAAGTTGGTGCTCCTATGTTGGGTGTGTATATGTTTAGGATGTACATTTCTGGTTAATGGATTGAACCTTTTATCATCATGCAGTGACCTTCTGTATCTTTTTAAAATTTTTGATAGATTAAAGGGTATTTTGTTTGATATTAAGATTGCAACTTCTGCTTTCTTTGTATTCTGTTCACCTGAAAATTTGTTTTCCATACTCTTACTTTGAGTCTGAGAGTGTCCTTTCTGATGAAAAGAGTTTCTTGGAGACAATATATTGTTGTCTCATGATATTTAATCCATTTTGCCATTCCTTGTCTTTTCACTGGTGCATTTAGTCCATTCACATTCAGGCTAGTTATAGAGATGTGAGAATGTATCCCTGTCATGAAGTTATTATAGACATTGCTGTTGCTACTGCTGTTTCTTTGTTTATTTGTTTGTTGTCTTTCTGCTGATTTTTGGGTTGATTCATGTTGTTTTCAATCTTTTTCCTGCATTCTTGGGAATAGCATTGTCATTCTTTCTTTTTTTCTTCTTCTTCTTTCTTCTGTGTTTAGTACTTTCTTAAGTATTTCTTGTAGAGCTGGTCTGGAGGCAGCATAAACTCTTAGGGATTGGAAGTCTGGGAAGAATTGTAATTCTTCATCACTGATGAAACGTAGCTTAGCTGGGTAGGTAATTCTTGGTTGAAATTGTTGATCTTCGAGAACTTTGAAGATTAGCCTCCAGGCTCTCCTAACTTGAAGTATTTCTGTAGATAAGTCTGCGGCTATTCTGATTGGTCTTCCCTGGTAGTTAGTGTGACCTTTCTTTCTTACTGCCTTCAGGATTTTTTCTTTTACAACTACTTTGTGTAGGTGAATTACTATGTGTAGGAGTTGTTCTTCTCATTTGTTTTCTTACAGAGTTTCTCTGAATCTCTTGTGTTTGAATAGTCATATCACTGAGGAGATGAGGGACGTTTTCTTAGACAATTTCATGTAATTATTTTTTTAGGGTGGTCCCTGTCTCTCTATCTGCCTCAGGGATTCCAATTCATCTTGGTTTGGTCTCTTGAAATAATTGCTCATCTCTTGGAGGTGTTCTTCTGCATTTTAAAGCTTCTTTTCTATGTTTTTTTTTAACAGTCTGGGTTAGTTCTATATTTTTGTCCTCAAGCTCTGAGATTCTTTCTTCTGCTTGATTAATTCTTCTTTCCTTGTTTATCAGTTTGTTGTTTATTTCATTCACTGTATTCTTTATTGCTGTTATCTTAGTTATCAACTCCTTTTTCTTTCCTCTTATTTCTCCTCATTTCTACTTATTCTCTCTATTAATATCTTGATATCTACATTTGTGGTGTGAGACCTTTCATGCTGGGGGCTTTTCATTGTTTGCATTCTGAAGTCTGTATTGCCGTGGTTGAACTCCCAGGGGTCTGTGTGAGACCCATATTCTTCCTTTGAGTTTTCCTCATTTGAATATATTTTTCTCCCCCCCCCTTTTAAAACTCTTCTTTAATTCTGTTGTTCAGTGATTGGGGGGTAACTTTTACTTCTGTTTGCTCAACCTCTTATTCTTCATTCTGTAAATTCTCTGACTCTGTTCAATTCTGAAGCTGGACTGAGGGCTGTACTTTTTGCAGTTTTGAGATTTAATTGAAGGGGGAACTGTGATTCAGAAACTATTTGCAGATCCTAGTACCTGCTGATGGGTATGTGGGACCCCTGGAACCCACTTTCCACCACCTTACAACCTATCCATGCAGTGAGGGTATATGTGTGCCCCCTGAAAGAAAAATAAGGTTTAAAAAAAAAAGGAAAAATTGAAAAGGAAGGAGGAAGATGAGAGGAAGGTGGAGAGAGAGAAGAAGAGGAAAAACAGACAGGCATACCAACTAAAGAATAGAGAAACAAACACACAAACTAACACAAACCCCCACTGATGCACACAAAAATACCCAGACACCAAGAAAATCTAAAAAAAAACACAACAAAACATTAAAATAACAGAACAAAATAAGTATGAAAACACAATCAAAAACATAAAGAAAGAGAAAGGAGAAATAAAACTAAAACAAAAGGCAAAAAAAAAAATGCAAAACAAAAACAAAACTTGCTTGTGACCAGTCCTGTAACTCCAATTTCCTTTCAGCTCTGGTCTCCATCCCCTCCCTTCTGCTCTCAGCACAGTCTGATAGGCTGCTCTCAGCATGGGCCAGATGCTCCATGGACTATTGTGGAAGGAAGGTGGATCAGGTCTGGACTCATCTGGCTTGCTGCCACTGGTGTCAAGTCTCCTACTCAGATCTGACATGTTTGTGCCTGTTCCATTATGGGGGAGGGGCATCTGTCTCTTAGAGTTTAATGAAGAGATAACCTTTAGGTCCTAAGTTGAAGGCTAGGTGGAGCTGGACGGGACAGTGCAGGTCTCTGCCTGGTCCTGGGTCAAAGAAAATGGTACTAGTTGGCATTTCCTCACTGGTGGTGGGCCTCCGTTCTAACTTCCCATCACCTGCATTCTCCATAGATCCTGAGGCTTCTGCTGCTCTACTGTCATAGGTGAGGGTGTGGGCCTGGTGCCAGGTGATGAGAAGCAGCTGTTTTTCCACTGCCTCTTCTCAGGTGAGCTCTGAGGACAGCAGATGACCCTGAGTTCCAGGGTCTCTGGTCAGGGCGCTGGGTGATTGCAGTCACCTTCAGAGGAAAGCCCTGGGTACATGAATAAGTATCCCCTGAGTATCTCAGATGGACTTTCCATTCACCCACTGGCACACACTCACTCATGCAGAGACTCTTCATGGACACTCACTTTTGCAGAGACTCTCACAGGCTGAACTGTTCCATTGCCAACTTGCTGTAATCTCTTTTAATTTTCACTTCAATCAAAAAGTTCTTTAATAAGCATGATTTTTGACCTGGCGTGGTGGTTCATACTTCTAATCTCACCCCTTTTGAAGATTGATTCGGGAGGACCACTTGATTGTTTGAGAACAGTCTGGGAAGCATAATAAATGTCTCTATAAAAAAGTGAAATAAAATAGCAAAAAAATGAACCAGGCATGTTGGCACTTACCTGTAGTCCCGGCTACTTGGGAGGCTAAGATGAGAAGATTCCTTAAGCCCAGGAGGTCAAGCCTGCAGTAAGCCATGATTCTACCATGACACTCCAACCTGGGTGATAGAGAAAGACTCTAGCTCTAAAAAATAATAATTTTTAAAAAGATTATTTTCTTATCCAAAACGTCTATATTAATAATATTTTAGCAATATATCTTCTCCATTTTATAGCATATTAATACACAAATAATTTTAAATTCTCTAGTTTTTTTTAAGAAATAGCTTAAAATTCTTTTTTATTTTGTGAGCACTTATATAATCAATTCTCATAACTATTTTATGCCTATATTAAGAAACAAAGTGAATTCTGCAATCACTGTACAGTGGATGAAGTTGTATGTATATAATTATATTATCTAATATTTATATAATTTTTTTGCACTATTTATCAAATCAGAAGGAATTTTGTGGTTTTCTTTTACTCTGATTATATTTTGCTTTGTTACTGATTTTTTACAATATTTGTTCCATGTATGTAGCTGTTATCTTATTTGACACATAAAGCATTATAACATATTTCTATTTACTTTCCACTTTGTCTAATGTTCATCCAAGCAGTCCTGCTTATGCTTTTTTAAATTAATTTTTATTTTTGGGGAACTTTGGAGTTTTAATTTTACAAGGGAGAAAATATTAATCAAAAAGAATCTTTGTTTTGTGGCATACTATTAGTTTAACGTCTGTGTCCCAAAGATATTTCCTTGAACTCAATGAATTCAAATAATATTGTGACAAGATCTCCATTCCAGATCACTATAGTTTTCATTTTCTTAGTTATCATTGCCTGTACAACATATGGTGGAAGTTGGTCATTTAGCTAGCACATGACTTGCTGAGATGGTTGAGAAAATTGGTTGAGAAAATTGAGGTGTAATGGAAAAGACCTAGAAAATCCTGTCCATTATAGATTTAGATACACAGGAGAAGAGGTAGCAGTCTAAGTTGAAATACCTTAAGGGATACTATCACAAGGGGTTTGATGAAGATTAGTATCAATATCTATGGTAATTGTGATCAACAAGGGTCGACTTGAATCAGTGAATAGATTGGAGTTATCTGGCATTATTTTGACTTTATGTCTTTAGCACAAGACAAGCTACTAGTCAATAGCTGAAAGTATGGGATAAAAGTCATTTTTCCTTTAGAGAGTGTTTCTACTCAGGATTTTAGAGCGTCACACATACTTGAATATTAATCATTAAATTAAATTAGACATTTTTTTTATTACATTGTATTTGCCCCTTAGGAAAGATAAAAAAGGTTATATTTATTTGAGCATGTAAATGCACAATCTCATAGTTTTTATTTCAGATATCAGAATCAGAATGGCCAAAGTAAATCCGGTACTCAGGGGTTAGCTGAAATGAGTTAGAGAATGTATTCTATTGTTCAATAATGACACAGCCTCTGACTTAAAAAAAATAAAATAAAAACCTAGCATATACAGTTGAGAAAATAAGTGAAAAACCAAGAGAAAGTCTAATAAAATGCCGATCAGAGTTGGATGAGTTTCTGGGAGAGCGTTGTGCTGGGCTCAGTTGCCTACATTGGTGTTAATTTCTTCAGCATGCATCTGAATTTAACTGAGTCGGGATATAGGGGGGTAGGCAGTAATTAGCAATGACTTAGGGGATTAGGGTGAGGTTCTTCTGGAGGGTAACTCCAAAATCAAGCAAGCAAGCAAATCTAAGATATTAGTCAGGGATTGGAGTCTTCAGATTACAACCAGGTGACTGAATAAGAAATCCTAACCAGAGCACCCAGAGCAGTTGTCTAGAGCTGAGGAGATGAGGCAGGGTGGGGAAAAAACAGAAGGACAGCAAGCAGGTATCAGTACAGCAAATGCATCCCTTCAACAGTGTATCGTGTATCAACAGTAAATAAGTGTGGTCTGGAACTTGGAAAGAGTTAATTCTAGAAGACCAAGGCTGAGAGATAACTGGAGAGTGAGACCCTGTATCAAGGACACCTTTTGTGTTTATTCATAACAATCAAGTTTCTCTTCAACCCAATTTTTCCTACGTAAGAATGAGGTTTCTAAAAGAAGTAAGAAACACTAGGGTTTGGGGTTTTTTTCCTGATGACAGCACTTTTATTGTAGAATAGAAACCAGATGTCTTAATTTCATGGTAATGTATTCTCTAAGTGGTGCTTTAGAAGTATGGGTAGTTTCCTGTCAATCATAGAATAATTGAGAGTGTCTAGGTCATGTACATAGCTGGCCCAATTCTTTACCAGGTAAGTAGAGTCATACTTTGTTCTCTTCAAATATTATCTCTTCGTCCCAGCAGCTCCATCCTACCCAGACCTTGAGGTGAGTTCCCAAGTGCCCCTATACAAAACACGAGATTCAGTCACACCATTTTATCCTGGACCAAGAAATGGGGTAGCCAAACAAGAAGAAAAACACTCTGAGTAGTCTGACTCTCCTACATTTCTGCCAGTTTTCACTTGCTACCCTAAAGTGTCGTTATTGCATCATTCATGTGAGTAGGAAGAATCTAATCTGCTGACGTCTATTAGTCTAGTAGTTCCTTTTGAATTCCATTCCACGTTAATGGAAATTATAATTACTGTTGTTGTTGTTATTTAAAATAGGCAGTTCTATATTTTATACTTTTTGATTATTGAATCACTGTAAAACCAGGTTAGATGCCTGATTTTATAATTTACTAATGTCGTGTTCATTTATTTATTCATTTATTGAGCAGTCTTTTGGTGTTTTGTGTGTCATGACTATGGAACATATTTTCAAATATGCAACTGTTAATCAGTAGAAAAACTACATGATATGAAATGATGATATTTAATATCAAATCAAAAGACAACCATAGAATCAATAGCAACTTATATGCCATTAATTTACTCTTCAATAGAAGAACCTAGGGAATTTCCCTAAAAATGGATAAAATGATCAGGAACTGAAATGATTGACAGGATTTGAAATGCAGGGATGAGATGAAATAATTTTACCTGTTTAATAACTAGAAGGATATATAACAATTGTTCAGAAGAAGTAGTAAATTGATCACTTATAAGGATAAAAATAAAGAGTAAAAAAAAATGTAAAAGGATTTTAAAGGCTTAGCTAAGAGAGAAGTCTTTTATGCCCATAAGCATTATCGTTTGAATGTGTTTGCATGTATATTCTCTACATTGAAAGCAGGTTTCATAATTGTGTCTGAGCATACATGACACTCCAGGGTTTCTGACATGTTCATGCCTGCACTGAAGTCCAGGTAGCTATTTTTAAAAGCTGCTCAGTTTCTTAATACAAAGTGTTAAAAAAAAAAGATTGAAATATTTATATCATTTCTTTTTCCTGTTAGCTGTTTGAATTATTATTGTTCCTTACCAAATACATAAATGAGACTAATGAGAAAAAAGTATTCTTTAAAAAAAATTATCTCAAGAATATAGTAATATGAAAAATAATTAGGAGTCATCTACCACTGCTAAGAGTTTCACATAATTCTTCACATTTAAAATCCCTTATTTGAAGATAACCTCAGATGGATAAAAAGAACTACATAGATATCATTTTCATGTGCTTATATCACTACTTAATAAATCTACGTAACACTTATAAGAAAGCCATTTGAACCTGGCAATGATCCAGAAGCCTCATGATAATTGCAACATTAGGAAATTATTTATGACAGTTTGTCATGGAGTTTGGAAAGACATTTAATGCAAACTCCATGTTAAAAACTGAAGAGAAAAAGATGAAATCAGTGGAAAAGGAGAAAAACGCACACTAATCTAGATAAACAACTTCCATATCAAATACTGGCAGATCAAATAAAATAGGAAATTCAGAGTCCACTGTCAAGAGAAATGAAAATAATATACATATGTGCTTTCCAGAAAGTATTTTTTATTAAGAATTGTCAAGAATATTTCTGAGTAGAATCTTTTCTGAAATGGCTAATATTTTTATATTTTATAATTAGATTATAAAATTTGATTTTTGTGCCTTCTTTTTCTTTTTTTAAATGGTGTTCCTTACTTATTATTTATGAGATACCAAAAATACAGGTGTAGGGAAGAAACTCATTTCCTAGGGCTTCATATTTCCATGGGAGTATATCCATTAGAGTCACAGGGAACACGCCTTCTGGTACCAGGGGATATGACTATTGATGTGATGAGTTGAGGAGAGAAACTGAGCTTTGTTGCTCTGTACCTTTTTTTCTCTCCAACTTTTTTGATTCTGCTGTTCATGAGAATAAAGCATGTGCTCTCACTTGCTCTTGGCCCAGCCTTAAGATTCCAGGGGTATTCACAGACTTCATATGGGTGATAGGTTCAATTCAGGCAATATTAACCAGCCCTTTGATGAGATTTAAGTCCCATCTTCCTTATAGTCCTCAACAGTAGCACAAGAAAATTGTGATATCTGATTGTCAACCTCGGTCTCTTAAATTTCTCTGTCATTTCTGAACATGATCAGATTAGAAGGGGAGTTCTGTATTTACCCTTTATTTTTTTTATTTTTATTTTTTTTTTTTGAGTTGGAGTCTCACTGTCGCCCAGACTGGAGTGCAGTGGCCGCTCCCGGCCACCACAGCCTCGACCTGCTGGGCTCCGGCGATCCTTCCGCCTTAGCCTTCCTAGTTGCCGGAATTATAGGCATGCACTACCACGCCCAGCTGATTTTTTGATTTATTGTAGAGATGAGGCCTTGCTGCCCAGGCGGGTCTCGAACCCGCAGGCTCAGGCAATCCGCTCACTTCAGCCTCCCAAAGGCACGGGATTACAGGCTGAGCCACCGAGCCCGGCTGAGCTCAGATATTTAATGAACTTCTGCTATGTGCTAATAACCATGTGAGACATTAATTATATAAACTGACCAAAACAAAATCTTACCCTCTTGGCACTTACATCCTGTTTAATTAGATAGACCAATAACCAACTAGTAAAAGAAACATACAAGATAATATTGAGTAACAATGAGAGTTATTCAGAAAGAAAGAACATTCTCTTTTAGATTTTTTAAGAAATAGCTGCTTGAAGATGTTATTTTTGAGCATAAAAAATAAATAAATAAGACAGGAGACAGAATAAAAACTCAAGAGGATGCCCAGGTAAGATGTATTGCCTTGGATAAAAGAGCAGGGGCAAAAATACCTGTTTTATTTAAGAAATAATAATATCAAAATAACTATAACACTTTGTTTAATACTATGCCATGGACATTTCTAAGTGATTTATATGGATCAGCTATATAATTCATAATAATCTTCTGCTACAGATGCTCCTATTATCCCCATTTTGCAAATGAAAAAAATTGAGACACAAAGACATTAAACAAGTTGCTCTATGTCATATAGCTAGTAAGTAGATAAGAAGAATTTTGAACTTAAGTTGTTTGTAGGGTTCAAACTCTGTAAACTTTAATCACTAAATTATCATACTCTTGTATCTGCATAAATTAAACAGAAGACAAGTTGATATATGATATCTGAGAAGAAGCAGAGATCAGATCATGTATATTTACATTATTAAAAAGCTATGAAGAATTGTAAGCAGGGAGAAATATTTGTGAAAAAAGTCACTTTGGTTTCTGTATAAAGAACAGAGTGAAAATTAATATTATTTTGGAAGCTCTGCCATAATTTGATATGTTATTTAAATTATGACATTACTTTACAGTAAGGTGATAATGGTGAAGAGCTTATGAGAATTAACGCTTATGGTATTATCTTGTCCAGATTTTTCTCACTCTTTCCAGAAAATGTTGAAAAAAATGTAAGACTATATTAGGGATTTAGGAATGGGAAATGTAATAATGTCCTTCAACACATTAATGAAGAGACATTATAACCAGTAATCACTGCAGATATATTTGCTGTAATTTAACATTCATTCCTGATGAAAGTGTGTGTATGTATGTGTGTGTGTGTGTGTGTGTGTGTGTGTGTGTGTGTGTGTGTTTAAAGTATCACTATAAGAAGGATCCCTTGGTATAATAGAATAATATATATTACAACAACTTTCAGCACTATAACTCATTTTAAAAATATTATATGAGTTTCAAATAAGATTAGGTTGGATAAATTAAGAATATTCATTTGTTCATGCATTCATCCAAAAAGTATTGAGATTGTGCTACATGTCTGACTGTTACGATGATCCCCTTACTCTAAGTTATTCTATTTCCTCTGCTTAAAATGACTTCCTGGTTCCTGATGTCCAACATGTCTCTTGTCCACTTTCAGGGTTCGTCACAAATTCTACCTGCTTTCTTTTAAGCTGTCTCTCACTGTCTTTAATCTGATGTAGTCTCATTTCTTAGGATACATATGATACATATGTATGCTTATCTTGGCTATCTTATCCTTAGTTATTTATTTTACCCCTGATCTTCTTGATGACATGCAATCTATTTATAAATGTCTTTACATGCTGGAAATAGGGCAGACTTTTGAATTTTGTCGAACTCTATTATGTTCCAACTCCGTCTCTTAACAATGGAATCATTTGGATAAATCATTTAACCTCAGTTTATTTGATCTTGAAATATCACTAATCATGGCTTTAAAAAAAACCCTGATGTGTTAAGTCACACAGGAATAGGATCTCACTCCCTTTCTAGACTTATATTTCACAGTGACTCAAATGCATGTTGAATCAGATATATTAAAATAGAATGTAATTCTATGTTAATGGCTTTTCTGACCATTTGAAAATAATGTGAATTATATTAAGAAACCCCTCAAAGTCTTCACAGAAATTTGGGTCGTGGCTCAGTAGATACTATGGGCTGTCATATGCTTAATTTAGAAGAAGATACTGCTTCTTTTCAGTATCACTGTACATTTTTGATTCTTGTGCTTTTTTGCTATTATCCAGACTTCTAAAGAGCTTAGGCTGTTTCCAATACAACCTGTGCATACCCTGCAAATAGATGACTTTTATTCCTAAGCTGTTCTAAGATGATTTTTTTTTTTTTGGTTTTCTTTCCTTATCTCCCACCAGAATAAATAGCCTTGTTTTTTGTCCTTTCCCCTCAAGTATGTGATTTTTAAAAAATAAGTAGATTAAAGTTTTCAAACTTCTAGGTATATTATTTTGATGCCTTCCTTTATTTTTCTTTAATCTAAAGTTAGTCTCCTTTAGACTTCAAATTAAGCATGAATTCATTGGAGAATTTTTTCTTGGGATCTCTGGTAAGGTTTGGTCTCTTTTACACATTATGAGAACTCTCTATGACTCTCTCAAAGAACTTACCATCATTGTTTATGTGCTTCTTTATAGAATTATTACCTAATATCTGTAGTTGTCACTTGATCATAAACTTCAAAAATACTGGGACCAACTATTTCTTATCAGTTGCTCTGATTCAAGGGCCAGCACTTATGAGGTTGCAATTACATAGGATGAAATAATAAAGTACTGAATTATTATTCATAACGTTCCAATAAACAACATTCCAATCTATTGTGGAACAGATTTTGTAACAAGAAATACTAACTCTTAATACTGAAGAATTCTATTTGCTCTATAGAACTTTCTTACCGAAGAAAAATCAGCATCACTTTAGCTTTCTTATGTGGATTTGAAATTCATTCTTTGGAACTTCGTGCACTAAGGTCTATCTTGTTATCAATTTTGCACACTTAGATAATGTAAAGTAACATAGTATTGTATCCTATATTTTATCCAAGATAAGCTAATGTATTTAATTGCTGTGCTGACAATTTTAGGAGGACAACTAGGACTGAGTTCTGACAATATTTTAAAACTAAGTTAATATTTAAATTAAATAGCCGGGCTCAGTGGCTCAGCCCGTAATCCCACGCCTTTGGGAGGCTGAGGTGAGTGGATTGCCTGAGCCTGCGGGTTCGAGACCCGCCTGGCCAGCGAGACCTCATCTCTACAATAAATCAAAAAATCAGCCGGGCATGGTAGCACATGCCTGTAATTCCTGCTACTCGGAAGGCTGAGGTGGAAGGATCACCGGAGCCCAGCAGGTAGAGGCTGCGGTGGCCAGGAGCGGCCACTGCACTCCAGTCTGGACGACAGAGTGAGACTCCAACTCAAAAAAAAAAAATTAATTAATTAATTAATTAGTTAGCTAAATAATCCTGCATATTTAGATATTCTTTATCTATTTCATAGTATGTTAAAACAAAGATTGGCTATTTCCCTCATATTTCTTCTGATTGTTCTTGGACTTTATAGGAGGGTGACAGTTTTCACAGTAAACACATTGGAAAAAAAAGAAAAAAAAGGCGAGGTAGCATAAATATACTGGATATTTATTAGTTTGTGAGATTGCCTGGCTAAACTACAATTCTGCTCTGCAACCATTAAGCCAGTACCAAGCCAATCTGAAACTGGGGGGGATTAGGGAAAGAGGAAAGGGATAAAGTCAGATATGATGTATTTGTGCAGTCATGAGGATTCTCATTCTTCTGACTCATTTGTTCATGTCAGAAGACTACATTAAAGTTTTTGGAGTGTTTTTCTGGATAAAGATTGAAGTGATTTTATTATTATAAAATTGTGCTTTCATGAGTATACTCCTTGAGGGAGCATGATAGAAACATTTAATGGAAATTATTTTTCATATTTACCTTTTCTCTGCATAATTTTATAAAAAATACACTAACTAAATGTAGATTGATAATATAATTATAGTGTCAAACTTATGTTTTTTTATCACAGTTTATTTAGCTAACATTTTAGATATATGGTTATCAGAAATTTGTATTTGACACCAAGGCTGGATGACAAACACTACATCCTACCTCTTTCTTGCATCTTTATCTATAGAAATAAAGCCTGTGAACCCAAATTCTTATGTTTTATTTCATTGATGATTTAAAATCTTTTTAATATAAAAAAATCCTGTTCTTTATAATTGTGTCTTCCTTCACACAAGAAATCGTTTCAAGATATTTGTGCGATTATATATGTAAATTAAGAGGCACATTGAAAAGGACATCTAGAAACTTATTCCAGCATAAAAGCAACAAAAAAATCTTGCAAAAAAATCATCAGAACTTTTTCTGAACTTTGAAAATTAATCAAAAATTTTTAAACAGCTCACTGATTTATTCTGAATCTCAACAGCTAGCTTTGCGGTAGTTTAGTGCCAGTCCAGTCCTATTCCCAACTTTCTGGCTTGTGGTGTCTTTGAAAAATAACAACTAGGGAGAAACAAACCGAGCTCAAGTTCTTTTGAAGTCTCATTCTCAAAGAATTGTCATTATTTGAGTTGTCTGGAGGGAGACTCTTGGAAATTCCACTGAAAAGACTTGTGTTTTTGACCTGGCTCATAGCTCACCCAATGATAAGAGTCTTTTCTTAGATGCAGTTCTTTAATATATTTACAAGCAAGTATTTTAACACTGTAGTTGTCTGAGAAAATGTATATCAGTTGTAGCAAACAATAGACCAAATAAAAAACTAAGAAAAAAAATGGAGGAACAAGACATCCCTAGGAGTATACTAAAAATATATTCTTAGACTAGGAGACCACATATATATGTAGTACTGTCTGTGAACATGCTTGAGAAACACATGGACATTCTCTAAGGTTTCAACTATGGCTTGCTTATCTTGAGGCATTACATAAGCTGAAAATAAAGCACGAGGCAGACACAAGGCATACCTAGTGTTAAAGGTATGCCCTAAGACACACACAAAGGCCTTTGCAAAGACTAGGAGATTTATTGCCTTCATATAGTTAGGGTAATCTCTGACTGATAATTACTCCAAAACAAAATGAGGAAAACATCAAGTGGCCACATATCACAACCTATGAACTTTACCAAATTATTTCATAAAAGTCACAAAAAAATGAAACAGTAACACATAAGCAAAAACAACTAGGAGCCCTGGGAAGAGAACAAATCTGATCTGCAGAGTTACAACATTACACTATTTATAATGCCCTATTGCCAATGGTAACAAATAAAATATTGAAATGCATACAAATAAAGAAGAAAGTGTGGTTCTTATGCAAATATAAAAGCTATCACTAAAATTTATGCCTGAGGAAACCCAAATGTTGTACTTATTAGACAAATACTTCAAGTCAGCAACTTAAGCCATTTTTTTAAATGCTGAAGGAAAACACGACTAAAGGACTAAAAGCTAAAAGGCAATATGAGAAAAATGTTTCATCAAATAGACAAAATCAGTATATAAATGGAAAGTTTTAAAGAATTAAGTAAAAATTCTAGGGTTGAAAAATACAAGTGAAATAAAATATTACCTACTGTGATTCAAGAGCAGATCTATCCAGACAGAAAAAAATAATAATAAATCTTAATAACAGGTTAATTTAGATCACTCTGTGTGAGGAACCAAAAAAATAAAAAGATAAAAATTAAGCAACATGTCAAAGAATGACGGCATCAACATGTTTACAACATATGTATAAAATCTTAGAAGGAGATGATAGAGAGAATGGGGAAGAGATATTATTTGAAAACAAAATAATAGCTGGATGGCTGACAATTTCCTAGTAGATTTTTAAAAATGAAATTGAATTTACACTTCCAAGAAGCTTAATAAACTTCAAAAAATCTTGGAGGCTCACACTGAGATACATTATTACCAAAATGTTAAAGGCAAAGAAAAAGAGAGAATTTTGAAAGAAGCAAGAGAGAAGTGACATCACACACAAGGGGACCTCAAGAAGACTAACACCAATTTCCCATAGAAACATGAGTCCAAAAGGCAATGAAATGACATATTCAAAGGACTTAAAGGGATAGCAAACCAATAATTCTACAACTGATGCAACTATTCTTCAAAACTGAAAAAAAAAAATTAAGACATAAAAATATGACACATAGAACTCCTAGTAGACCTGTCTTAAAAGAAATACCAAAGGATAAAATTAAAGTAGATAGCTACTCAACATCACATAAAGAAATAAATAACACCAATAAAGATAACTACATACAAAAAAAATGTATTTTTTGGTTTGTAAATCATTTTCTTATTTGATTTTATGGACAGCTGAATAAAGCAATAAATATGCATTTAACTTGATGAGTACAAAACCGATAAATGTGACAATAATAGCACAAGGAAGGATGAGGACCTACACAGGGAAAAATCTTTGTATGCAATTTAATTAAATCTGTGCTAATTCAAACCAGATTGTTATAAAATAATAAATAAAGGTAATCCCCAGGGAAATCACAAAAAACTGAAAAATATAGTAAATAAAGGGAAAGAGAATGTAAAAATGTATGCTAAAATATTTAATAAAAACGAATAATATTAAAATGGAGGAGTAAAAATACAACTCTCACTAACTCTTTCAAAAATTGCAGAGACCACTTCTCAGACTCCTTCTATGAGGGGGATATTGCCTCAGTAACAAAGCAAGACAAAGATATAACATGAAAAGAAAATACATTTCAATCAACATCTATTATAAATACTCACAAAAACTCAATAAAACACCAACAAACCGAATTCAGCAGTCAATTAAAAAAGTCTAAACACCATGATGTGGTAGGATTTACCCCAGGCATTCAGGTTAACATAGGAAAGTCAATGCAATATTGATGGTATATATTATGCTAATTGAATAAAGTAAATAAATCCAAACATTCACCCAGAAAAATGCAGAAATATCATTTGACAAATCCAACATCTTTTAGGACAAAAATACTCAACAAGTAGGAATATAGGGGACATTTCTCAAACTGGTAAAAAAGTATACCTACAAAAAACCCACAACAAACACCATGCTTAATGAGGAAAGATTTAAAGTTTTTCCACTAAAATGAAGATCAAGAAACACAAGGCTGTCCAGTCTTGCCAGTCTTATTCTACCTAGGACTGGGGTTTAGAGTTGAGATAACTAGGCAAAAACATTATTTAAAAGTCATCCATATTGAAAAAAAGTAAACTATCTCTATTTGCAAAAGGCATCATATATAGAAAACCCTAAGGAATCAGTTAAGAAAATAATTATTGGAGCTAACAAAGAAGTTTAAGAAGATTGCAGGCCATGCCACTTCAAACCTACTAGAATGGCAATAATAATAATGATGGAAATTAACAAGTGTGGTGAGGATGTATAGCCATTTCTAGTGGAGATATAAAATGGTGCAGCATCTGCAGAAAGTAGTTTAGTCATTGCTCAGGATATTAGGCATAGAAATATTATATGACTCAGAAATTTTACTTCTAGATATATGCTCCAAAATTGAAAATGAGTGTTCAAACAAAAACTCTGACATGAATGTTTTTAGTATCATTTTTCATAAAAGCCCAAAAGTAAAAACGAAAAACAACCCAGATGTCCATCACTGATGAAAAGATGAACAAAATTTGCTCTATCCATAGAGTAAATTATTATTCAGTCAAAATCAACAGCAACAACAAAAAGAAATGAAGTACAGCTACATGTTACGATGTAGATAACCTGAAAACCATTATGGTAAGTAAAATAATCCAGACAAAAAAGGATATGTAACACATAGCTCCTTTAATTTGAAATACAGGGTAAATACATTCATAGAGATAGAAAGCAAATAGTTGCCAGAGTCTAGGGAAGGGTGGAGTGGAGACCAGGCATTAATGTGTAGAAATTTCATTTTAGGTGTGATAAAATATTCTAGAATTAAGATAATGAAAAATATTTTACAACCTAGTGAATGTACTAAAAAAAATTGTGTATATTTTAGTAGGATAAATTGTATCATTGTCTTGTTTCTCTGCAAAAAATTAAATGCAGGGATGATCATTCAATCCTATGAGATATCATCTCTTTTACATTTCACTGCATTTCTAGTAGCAGGTGGTGCAGAAGAAAGGTTATAGGCTTCATAGTTGGCTGGATTGCTTTTAAACCAGAGCTTCACCCTCTGGAAGCTGAGTCTTAGAACCATTGCCAATTCCTTTTGATATTTGGATTTTCTCATCTGTAAAATGATGACATACCTTTCCAGATTTGGGTGAGTTTTAACGAGGTAGTCCAGGCAGAGTTAGCAGCGCAGTAAGAACATAACTTATTTTGCTCTCTGATTTCATATTGTGGCTTTTTTCTCTCCTCCCCCTTATGTTTTATAAAATTTAATTGTATCCCGTTCCTCAGGGTGTTACTGAAAACAGGAATAGTTTCATCAATTCGTCTTTTTTCTTCCATATAGTCTATATTAAGTTTTTGCCTTTCTTTATCCTTATTCTAGTTACCTCTGAGAGAACAGACTTCTAAGTGTTACTCAATGATCTTGCCTACTGTGGCAAGGCAGCTTTCTGACCTCCTCTGCAAGCAAACATTCAAATGTCATTTGGAAAAAAAAAACTGGCTCTGATAACCGCCTAATGGTTCTGGGTGCACAATATTTAGAGAGTAGATTGAGCTTTTGTTACAAACAAATCATACTTTGGAAAAAGTGACTGACAGTAAAATTAAGGGAGATTTTATTATTTGTATGCCATAATATTCTTATAAAGAACCTCAGATTTTGACTAATATTCAGAAAAGTTCAAGTTTCAACAGCACAAAAAGATGGAAAAAGGTTCTGTTGCATCATTTAATTTTAAAAGTGGGGGAAATTGTACAAACACAATTTTTAATGTTAAAGAATGTTTTTACCAATCTTTCATCAAAAAGAATTTTTAAAAATCTTGCATACAAAATAAATAAATATTATCTGAATCTGGATTACAAGGGGATAGAACCCCATTTGCCAGCTCAGGCAACCCGCATCTATGACAATGACCTCAACAGGGCTTTCAAAAAATATTTTTTGAAAACCACTTTCAAATGCAATCTTTTCTGTTAAATATGAGGGAGAGAAAATATAAGAAGTTTAATTAATTGGTTAAATCTACCAATATTGTCAGAACTAATGATAACGTTTATATTTGTAAATATACAATTATGTATATTATTCCTATTAAACAATGTTGATTATTGAATAAGGAAAATTTTTAAAAAATATTTACGCACTAGAAGTTACTCTATTAATTGAATCTTTATGACATTTTGTGATTAAATCTATATATGTCTCAGGGTCAAAGACGGTCATATATATGCAGGATACAATAGTCTCATTCTGGTGTCTCTGTAAATTTCCAAGCAGACATTTGGGCCATTTATCAACAGGAACAAAGATTCACTAAAACAGATTCACTAAAACAGTTTGTCTGTAATTCATGATAAGATGTACTGATCATTATTAAACAGCTAGGAAAATTAGCATCTTCACAGTATGGTCTTCTAGCAATCTATAATAGATTCTTTCTTGTGGATTTCAAAGTAGCAATATTAAAGATTATTTTGGCCTTATTTTCTTTACTTTGAAATCTTATCTGCACTGTGTTGATGCATAAATACATAATTTTTATTTAGTATGTGTTTCTAATATTTCTTTACGGATTTTTGGTTATTATATATGTGCATAAAATTTTAATTCATAGAAAATCAAACAAAAATCTCTAATAATTAATATTTGCTATTTGATTTTAATCTATATGTGATTCTGAGGAACAAGAAATTGTGTAAAAATTAATTTGGAGCTAACAGCAGTTATACAAGAAACCCTTTTGGGTATACACATTATAGAGAAAGGTGATTTTAAAAATGAGGCAGTGCACACTTCTGCTGTTATGAAGCCAGTCTTTGAATCACAGTTGAATCTTTTGTTTGTAACTTGAGATAGAAGATCATCTCTATTTCAAGGATAACAAACTGAGAATAATTACTCATTTTCCAGTCTTCAACTAATGGAGGAAGGCTAGCTTGCAAATGTGAAAAATCCTGTAAAATATCCTTTGAGCTGAAGTGTATTTCACTGGCATCTCCATCGGTATACAGATAGCTTAAGTCTCTTCTCCAAACTAGGAAACAAGAAAAAAAAAAGATTCTCCAACTTGAAAAGGAAGTAAACCTTCAGTGCTTCTTTTTTCAAGGGGAACAGGATTCGATTTCAAGAAGGAGATAAATATAGCTATAGAGTTGAGAACAGATGAACTAAAACACACTATTTCTGGAAATGAAAATCTAGAAAATGGGGGAATATACTCTCCCATCACTCTCTCAGAGGCTCTTTGAAAATTTGTTTAATAACAACACTTAACACCATGTAGTTCTGAAGTGATGGATGAAAATATTACAAGTAAACGTTATAAGATCCAGAATAGGGAAAGGACCTAGACATACATGTCTTCTTTCTTTATGGAATTTATAATCTAAGGGAACACTACATATTCAACAATACTTAAGTTTTCACTAATGCCTCAACATACAGCATTCATTTACATATATCTTTCTTTATACCTAATTTCTTCCTTCAGAAATTAATTTTATTTCTTCTGTGCTCTAAAAGAATCCTATTTTAATTTCAAAAACAATGTAATTACCCCCTAAATAAATAATGTTCAACCTACTGTCTGTAATCTCATATTAATAGGCTGAAACTAATATTAAAGTGACATATAGTGACAGAACTTGTAGAAGTAGGGAATGACCAAGGTAACCTACAACAATTTTTTGCTAGTTCTAAGTACTTGATTTTTTTTTTTCTTATATTAAACTAAAATTCGCCTTTCTTTAGAACAATGTTTCTAATTCTGCTATATGGGACTTCACAGAGAAATTTAAATCCCTTTTCCACATATAGCAACTACACCTCCTACACCTTCATGTCCTCTTTACCAAGATAACTACCCCAATTTCCTTACCTTTCCTTTAATTCTGCATGGTTTGAAGCCACTTCTGTAACGTCTAAAAATTCTGGTGTTAGGAACTTTAAGTTTAAAAACCAGAACTCCAGTTAGAATCATGGACACTCTCTATAGATAAGGTATGGCCAGTCTGTCTTTGTATAACTTAACTGTTTTAGGATAATCCAAGATTCCAACGGTATTTCAAACTAGGAATTTACATTACTTTTTTTAAAAATTATGTATTATCTATATAATTATGATATTGCACAAGAACAACTCATGTAGCAAAAATGAATTTTTAAACCTATCATCTCCAAAATTCTAGTGGGAGAAATTGCACTTGACTTTAGAGAAAAATTAGGCATCTCCTGGCTTCTCTGATCTCAGTAAATAATGAAAGACCTTAGAGTCTCACTGTAGAAACAAGAATATTCCAACCTGGATAATAATCAAAGCCAAAATTGTTAAATCCTTCTCCTTTTCAGCTTGAGCCTGTTTTCGACCAGAACCCTCAAAGGAAAAAAGAATGGTAGCATAAGTGCCTCCCTCTTTCCTACGGGCCCCATAGATAACAGACATTATCATCTGGGTTTATCAAAGTCACTGGTCTTAACTTAGCAAAGAGCACGTGGTCATGCATTACCAGAACTTTCTTGATGGTAACAGCAACCTTAAAATCTGTAACATTCTGCCTTAACTCATCAGTTTTTTTAACCAGATATTTCAAATTAACATTTGACCCAAAGAGATCATTGGAAATTACAACTGACACATTTTCTTCACTAATTTTCTTTTTTTCAGAGATAAAGAACCTTGAGGTTAAATATATGCAGCGATATGCCCAATGTTATACAACTATTAAGTAGTTGTCTTATTTCTTTATTTCTTTAGCAGAAAAGCAAAGACCTGGCCACTTCTCTATTTGTCTAGAAAAATCCAAGTCAACAGGATAAAGCCATCTCCTGTTAAAATACGATTGAATTGCTAAGATCAGTGTTACAGAATTTCTGATGAAGTTCGCTAAGGACATCAGTGATAGAACAGTGGTGTAGCTGGCAGAGTCAACCAAGATCTTATATGTTATGTGCAGTCTGAGAATTATCTTAGACCATGGAGATTTGATAGGAAGCCAAATCTGAAATTATCCCAGTCATGGTTGCTTCTCACCTTTAACCTGGTCACTTTACAAGTGAAATTGCCGAAAGATTTTAAAACCTGAATAGACCTGCTGTATTGGATCAGGGTCACAATTCTGGCAGTGAACTTTGGAAATTACTTTGTGGCATTAATTTCCAGGGTAAGGTCTTATTTCCATTTCCACATAGCATATAAGGTTGAATGTAGGAAGTAAAATTTTCTTATGACATATAGTTTTATTATGATCTCCAATTTTATTATGACATACAAGTAGTGAATGAAGTAAAAAGAATAAAAACAACATATATAAGAGCTTTTTAGAGAAAGGATCTCAACATATGGAGAATAGGTGATACAAACAAGTGCAGAAAAATTTATTTGTTATAATTTTGTGGAACATTGATTTTAGAAGGAATGAATTCAGAGCAAAATTTGAAGAAAAGCATTTGCTTTCTAGAAGTCAATCTATAGTCTGTTGCTGTTTGTTTTGTTGAAAAAGAAAATTATATCTTCTTTATCCAAGTGTCCATGATACGAACTTGAGGCACTGTCATTCATGTGACAGCTTACAGCACTGTCTTGTAAAACTTAAAGAGAATATTATTATGAACTTAAAGAAAATGAGCTCATCAGTACATATATTTGCATATTGTTATTAACTGAATGAAATTTACCTTTAAGCAAATACAGCAACCTTCAGTTGGGCCCTAGGCCATTGGTATCATTTACCAGCCATATATCACATGTAGTAAAAGGCCTGTATGGTTGGGCCCCAGGGAAGGGGTGAGGAAATAAAGAGTGCATGTGAGAAGTAAGTGATAGACCAGTCAATGGACGGCATTGGCATTGTTCTCCGAGTGCAACACAGAACCACTGGAAGCTTTTGTTTTTAGCTTTTATTGAAATAAACTCACAGAAAAATGCCTAATCATGAGTGCAGTAGTCAACAAAATAACTGAAATTAACACGTCTTCAGCAGCAAAGAGGAAATCAGTGGCTCTAGGACCTAGTAGTCTCCTAGTGCCATCTCCCATTCACCAACCCCACCAATGTCAGTAGGTTATTGTATATGTTCTATTTTTTCTAAATTAATTTATTTATTTATTATAAAGATTTGGAGCAAAATGAAGGGTTGCGTATACAAACATTACTCATGCAAGTACCCTTGTTGATGAGGTATGCCCATTCCCCTCCCCTGGGAGTTTCCCTCAACTGCCATTCCCACCCCCCCCCCCCCCGACAGTTTACCACTACTGCCAATTGCTTTCTTATAGCATATATTTGTTCAAGGTCACCTTATGAGCGAGGACATATGGAACTCAGTTCTCTGTTTCTGTGATAAATCACTGAGTAGGATTGACTCCAAGAATGAGGAGAAAAGAGGCTTCTACACTGCTGGTGGGAATGCAGACTATTGCATTCTTTGGAAGACAGTGTGGCGATTTCTGAAAGAACTAGAAATTGACCTTCCATATGATCCAGTAATGCCCCTCTTGGGAATATACCCAGAGGAACTCAAATTATTCTACGACAAAGATACCTGCACACATATGTTTGTTGCAGTTCTATTCATAATAGCAAAAACATGGAACCAACTGTGTTGCCCATCGAAGTTGAACTGGATTAAAAAAATGTGGTACATATACACAATGGAATAGTATGCAGCCATAAAGAAGGACAAATATACGGGCTTTGAAGGTTATTGTATATGTTCTTATACACATGGATAAGTATCCTTTCACTTACTTTACTAAAAGTTCTTGCCATAAATTTATGCTGAACTTTAGCTAATATTTTTTTTCTCCTATGCTTTATCAATCTAGTAAAATACATTAATGTGTTTTCAAATTTAAACTAAACTGACATGCCAGGAATAAATCATATTTTTTTGTTGCACATTTTCCTTCATCTATATTATTCAAAGTGGGTGACTTTTCATGATTTAAGTTCTTTTTTACGTTTCTGCTCTGTAGAAATGTTGGATTATAACTTTATTTCTTTGATATTCTTGTTAGATTTTCATTCAATTTATGTCAGCCTCATAACGTATAAAGTGACATTACATCTACCTAAAATATTTGGTAGAAATAGCTCAGGAAAGTCATCTAGATCTCACACTTTCTATTAGGAAATATTGATTTCCTATATATTTATTAAATTTTGATTCTATTTACTTAAGTTATAGGACTTTTCAGATTTTATATTTCCTTTGATTTCTTTCTGTAAGATTTTCTAAAAATAGCTCTTTTTAATGATATTAGGTATTTTTGTATCTCTTCTCCCACCCATTTTAAAACCAATCTTACTCTATGTTTATCATTTTTATTAGGTTTTTTAAATTTTTGCAAAGAGTCAGTTTTGAATTTGTTTAGATATATATGTGTGCACATATATATGTACACACAAACCTATATCTATCAATATGTACTTACATCTATATATCTATATTCATGTATATGTATATAGTTATTGTTTTCTCTATTGTCACTATCTTTCTGCTTTCATTTAATTTATTTATTTTATTTTTTTTGAGTTGGAGTCTCGCTCTGTCACCCAGACTGGAGTGCAGTGGCCGCTTCTGGCCACCGCACCCTCGACCTGCTGGGCTCCGGGGATCCTTCCGCCTCAGCCTTCCGAGTAGCCGGAATTACAAGCATGCGCTACG